>NC_048294.1:13141015-13331015 GCF_009762535.1 Notolabrus celidotus | reverse complement strand
TGTATTTGACAGTCTGTCAGTGTGCTCGAACCATTTGTTCATCTGTCTGTCTATTAGTTTATTTATGCCTGCCTCTTTGTACTCTTATTACTGTGAGTGTGTGTGTGTATGTTAGATTTGTTTATGTGTGAAACACATGTAGTACTTACTGTAGTGCTGCGTGAACCTCCTTGCCAGCATGGTTCTCCATTCTCATACACCATCTGACTGTACTGGTCCTTTGGAGTGCCGGCCCACATTCCCCATTTCCTGAAATAAATAAATGATAAAAAAGTAATGAATGATCACTTTGAGAAAGTGTGTACGTTTTAGTTATTTATTGAGTGAATCAGCCATTTTCTAATCTAAATATCTGAGACACATTTAGCACAGGAACATATTTCTTTTAAACACCACTACGTTGCCTGGTTGAAAAACACTTCCTCCTGGCAAGATGGGCGCTCTGGCAGCGCCCTCTTTTGGATTGTGTCTCCTCTCCTCTTCAACAATGGATGGGATATATTAATTACCATTTTGTCAGAGTTAATTCTGTGTGCAATAACATACAGGGGAGGGAGAAGAGAAAATCTCAAGGCCAGCAAAGCAAATGAGGTTGCGCCTGCCCGGTGCGAGCTAATTACATTTTCACCAAACATTTGGAGAACCAAAGCAAACCAGGGTGCCAGTGGAGCCGCTCCAACACTGCTCACAGTACTGACAGATGCCATTTGATCACGCTCTCACCAGCTAACTTCCTGTGATCTTTTGTTGAACTTCAGCATCTCCTTTGAGGTGGCTTCGAGTGCAGTCATGCTGCTGGTAAGTATTGATTTTTGTAAAAACATTGTAATCCTGTTAGAGGGGGAAATCTTTTCTGCATTTGCTGCATGGTTGGTTGAAGATTGGACTAAATTGCTCTGATCTCCTGCCCTACACAGGGTAGCAACTATTTTCTCTCTGAAATGCTAAATACCCAGAAGACTTAACAAATAATTCAATCAGTCTCTTCAGGCTTGTCAATGTTCTGTTAATCACTTTGGAGAAAAAGCTACAAAATGCTGTAAATTCAGTGTATTGTTCTATTAATCTGCCTAAGTGCTTTTCTCACTCATGCCAACAAAACAAGTGCACAACACTTAATCAATGTCCCTGCAGTGACCTTTCCACAGAGGATTGAAGTGACTCTGTACTTGGAGAAATGCTTTTAGTATTATAAAATCAGATCTGATGTTATTTCATGATCTATTATTCTGCTTTATGTGGTTTGACTGGAATTAATCCTAACCGTACTTTGTACTCTTATATCTGTATCCATTTATTAATAGAATAATCCCTGTTGTTGCAAAAATAAATACATTACCTTACTGTATGTCAGTGATCCCTATCTGGGGGGCCTGAAGTTACAAGGGGGTGTGGCAATGTGTGATAAAAACACAAAGTGGCAAAGTTTGTGAAAGGACTACTAGTTAAACATGATAAGGCTGACAATGAATCTACCAAACATCAGAGCTACTGCTATTGCGAAGTCATACCTCACCATTGGCTTCAAATCCACAAACACTTTGAAGTGCTGCAGTGGCACTTTTAATTGCTACCCCTGTAAAAGTGGTTTGCTGGTTTTGTAGTTTGTCACTCACTGAAGATGCATTTTTCTTATTTGCAGAAGGTGTGCCAAATATTTTAAAGAAGTAATGGGTAAGGGGGGGTTGAAAATATTTCCGTCTACCCATGTGGAGCCCTGCAGAAAAAGTGTTGGAACCACTGCCTTATGTGACTTCTACTTATCTCTCTGAAAGGAGGTGATTCACTAGATGGAAAAAAGGTAATATATTTTGCTTATTGAGTTAGATGGCTGGTGAAGTGAACATAGGTCATAACTAAACAAGTAATACTGATGAAGCTTAGGGTTGGCATTTTGTCTACAGCCCTCCTGTTTTTTTTAGAACCAGAAGAACCAGGAATGGGTGTCAGGGTCAATACCATGGACCCCGGCAATCCCCTGGCGGCCCCTCGCTCACAGGCAACCCAACATGAATCCAATATCAGCCAAAAGCAGCAGTTTAACCCTATATGCACTGCCAAACCAATAATGCCTCATTTGCATAACATTTGGTGGCATCAGTTTGAAAAACATCCGACTTTGTGGACCAGCTTTTCCGAGGGATCCCAGAAGAGGGAGGCCTAAGTACAGAGTTTGTCTGCAGCTTACAAATGGTCCTGCACAGAGACACATGGTGTTATGGATGGTAAATGGACTGCTTTCCCTAGTCTTCTGACCACAAAAAGCATTACAGGTTGAATATACACTGATATACCATTCACACAGTTACTGGGTCAAGTGCTCAAAGACACTTCCGCATGTGGACAGCAGGACTTGGGATTGAAACACAACCTTCTAACCAGAGCCACAGCCACCTCATGGACCTTGTCGAAAGAATGCATGCTGGCCACTGTGGATGAAGTGAGTCTGTGCAATGATAGCCTAATAGCTGGTTTAATAATGTTAATGCACTTCAATGTGACAAAGTTTTTCAAATTTCAAACACTGTTCACTTTTTTTATTTCAACACATTAATGTGTACTGCTGTTTTTGTCAATAAATAAATGTGGTATCGATACCTAACAGAGTTTTGTATCAGGCTAATTCTGTATGGGTATTTAATATGAGCTCTAGTGGAAGCCAGCCCCAAGTGGACACTCAAGGAACTCCAGTTTGTTGCACTTTCTTACTGGCATCATGTTTTAACACTGGAGGAAAACCCATTAGGGTCTCAGTTCAAACAGTTAAAATAGACAAAAGTTAAAACAAGAACATGGATTATGGAGGGAAAACATAACTTATTCTAGTGTAAGCTATAAATTTAGAATTTCTTTCCATATTTCTATTAATGCCATTTGACTCGTTTGACCTTGATCAAGGCAAACATGGAATCCTCTTAAAAAACACTCTCCGGCTTTCAATGACACACGGCTGTCCACAGGTTCCCTGAGTGTGGCTTCTCTTCCAGCCATGATGTGCATGTCTTATTTAAGATGCCTGAATGGGTCAATCGCAGGTGAATTGCTTGCACAAGTGGAAGCCGGCAGGGCCCTAGCGTCTCGCCCTTTTTCCTTCCAGCCTGTTTGATTGGGTTTTAGCACTCTCTTAGTACCAGGAGGCCCTCAAATGGATTGCTGTCAGAGGCTGCAGACATGTCAAGCGGAGAGAGTGACAGTGCTCCGACTCTCGCTGCTAGTTGGCTGACCATGCAGCGATCCCATGCGCATCACCTCTGTGCCTTCTTATGTCCTGTACCTCCCATGGCCTCACACGAATAACCACCTCATTCCTACTACCTTCTTCTGTAATCTCTCTCTCTCTGTCGAAATCCCAAGCCCCAAGAGGCAGCTACAGCCCTGACTAAGACACATAAGTCACATGATGGAATCTTATTGACATATCAACTATCATTTATTTGCACTTTTTATTGGCTGGCTATTTTCCGGTACAGTTATCGGCATACTAGTTATTTCCACCTTGGAGAAAACATCACAGTTAGCCTCTACTGTATAATCATGGCACTGAGGTGCACAATCACGACGGTATGGAAGTCTGACCCTGACACTGACAATACAGCAAAAACCCAAATATGCAAAATAAACCCTCTGGCTTGATGACAACTTCGTTTTCTCATCCAATTTATCACAGTTTGGCTCTGAGCATTAGCCATGATTCTCACTCGCACTTAAAGCAGCAGGGCCAGACTCCTTCAATTATAATGTGTTTTCTTAGAAATCCTGTTTGCCTGCACAGCAACATGATTCACACCTAACTGTTGCCTATCAGACACAAATTTGTAGAAGCAGAACTAGAAAAACAGACACATTTCTGCTTTCAGAAAATAGTATGAATGAATTAAGTAACATAAGCAGATTAACATCAGCAGCAGAGAGTAAATTGCATCTCAGCTTTTGTAGAAGATCCATTTTCGGCCTCATGTAGACAAGAGGGAGGCCACAAATGCAGACTTCCTTTTAAAGATTAATGACAGCAGATATTGAACACTGCTCCTTTTAAGGCATAAAACCTTGAGAATCTTATTTACAGGTATCTGGGTTATGATTCATTCTCTGTCTGGCCTCATCTAATGCCATAAAATGCACCTTCCATCTCAGATAAACCTGTAATCGCAGCATATCTAGCCAGTTAAACCTATTATCCATACATTTACTTTGCATTGTGGGTGAGATAGCGGGTTTCTGAGAACTCCGACATGCCTGTGACTGCACACATTAGGGAGGAAATCTCATTTAATTTTCTCTCTGAATCACTAAGGTGTGATTTCTATTGACACAGAAAAGCAGATGGAGTTATGATTTAATTACAGCCCAACCTAAAAAAAAATCATAGAAGTTGCTGCAAGACTAAATAAAAACCTGAAGAAACCCAGAAAGTCAATATGTTCTTATGATTCAGTCCAAACTGATAGATTTAAAATTTAAGAGTATATAGAATACTTGTTGGTCTGTGAAAACTTGAACTGTTTTACAGATTTTTTTTATAATCTAATCCTCATTAGGAATAATTAGCATTAAAAAGGCTGATTAGCCTCCTTTTCTTCTTCTGAGCTGATATAAGCTCCTCTTATTTCTCTAAAATGATGCGGTCACCACTGATTGTGTTTTAAACTTCTTCGTGGCAATAATCCGTGTGCCTTGAGCGATAAATCCCGAAGATCCATGGATAATCTCGCTCAACACTGAGAGGAGAGTTCCCCCGTCTGATACAGCCACAAATCAACCTTTCAGAAGCAATTATCATTTAGACAACTCGACTCTGGTGTTTTAACAGCCCGCAGATACTGAGAGAGGAGAAAAAAAATCTGGGCCAGAAGTGCACTGATGTGTGTCTGTGGATGTTTGTGTGTTTTGAGACCCTGGGCCTACTCTGGAGAGAGATGGACGAACATAACCACAGAGAAAACAAGAACACAACACTGGCCCCATTTAGAAAGTCTGTGGTTTCCCTAAGAAAACAAAATATTAATTTGTTTGTGTGCCTTCAGAGCTTTCTCTGTTTGTACACATTAGAAAGCTGACTTTAAGTGCATTAAAGCATCATTATGTCTGCTCCTCAAGCACAAAGGCCAGCTGCATACTATTGTATACATTAATGTATAAAACATGTGTGCATGCATGTGTTCTTCATGTAAAGAATATATTTTTCAAAAAGAAAAATGTATGTGCAAACAAAATGATGATTATTTAATGTTCATGTAGAGATGCAGGACATGGATTTTTGAGTGGACACCAGTGATCAATAAATGTAATAGGCATGTTTTTGGTCTGTGTGAGGAAGCCAGAATACATGGAGAGAACCCATGTGTGAACGGGGAGAACGTGCAAACTCTGCACATAAGACTCCTGCTTGGCCAGGGATTTGAACTTGGAACCTTCTTGGAGTCTACAGCACAAACCACAGCACCACCACGACACAGCCTACAGATTCACATAACAGTTGAAACTGAAATCACTATTACAACAAAGAACAGTTCTGACTCTTCAATTGTGGTTTATTTTCATTACTTTTCTGGTGCTAATGCTAGCTACAGCTACTGCTGCACCAATCTATCCCATGTTTCTGCAATACATCCAGGCTGCAATGATAACTTCTTAGGTGACCTGAAGAGTCACTGTGCTAAAACTTGAGGACAGTTTTCTTCTCTTGAAATACTTGTGGCACATGTTTTGCAGGTTGTATATTCACCATGGAAATGAGGGCTTCTGATGTTAGTCCAGTGAGTATACTAAACTTGACAGCCCAGTAGCTGGATGAAGACGTGAACATGAAAAGGACATTATTGCACAGGAGTGCTTTGGTTCAACGACAGTCATTCTTTGCTTTCTGTGTATTAATAATAGTGAAGTCAGTTGGTAAGTAGACCTGTGGGCTGTGAGGTGGTGGAACAGTAGTTTTAAGAAGGTTTCTGGTTCAAATCCCTGGCTGGGCAGTGGTTCCAGAGAAAACCATCCACACCAGTGATGCCATTTTCACTCATTAGCAAGTTACTCTTGCACTTGTTCTTCTTCTCTGCAGACTACATTCCACAACTTACTGTGTAGTGATGTACAGTAGCTCGTTAATGGGTCAGAAAGAAACTTTTGTTGCTGTTTCTATTGGATACAATTACATAATCGGAATAATAATTTTCTGCAACAGATCAGTGTCAGTAGTATTTAAATGGATGTTGAAACAGCCATTGGTTCCCTTTCAGGTTCTCACCAAATATTTACCACTGCAGCACTCATTACTATTTACCACTCATTCTGTGTTAATGGGATTGTGTTTGAGGTTCTTTCTTTTAAACTCCCTTCCTCAGACCTCACCTGTGCCAGTGTAGTTGACTTATTGTAAATGCTTCCAAATTTAAAAATAAATCTTTAAACTGCTTAAATTGTCAACACCAATCTGTCCCATGTTTTATATCTATCAATCAATCAATCAACCTTTATTTGTATAGCTCAAAATCACAACAAACGTTATCTCAAGACGCTTTTACAAACATAGGAGGTCTAGACCATTCTATGTCAAATTATGAACAGAGACCCAACTTCAAGACAGGGTAAGACTCAGTCTGACCCCACCTTAATCCATCATGAGCATTGCACATTGCAGTATTTAGCTAGTTACAGTGGCGAGGAAAAACTTCCCCATGCCCCATAAAAATAACAGAAAAACCAGTCTATTACACTAATGTCATCAATATTGTAGATCTAAATTTAAACACAATCTTATCGCATTTTTTCTACATAAATGTATTGAAGGATTTTTTTGCTGTCGTGATTGGCAAACTTTAAAATGAATGTCCATTCTTACTCTCTGTATGTATTTGTCAATATTATCAAAGGCGTACAACTGAGCCAAAATACAATCACTCATTTTTTGTTGCCATTGTAATCAACTTAAAAGAAAAAAGATTTATCAAACAACACAACATTCTATTGGTTGGCTTTATTGCTTTGCTGATGACATCCAGATCCAGCTGCTCTGAAAAACAAAATGTCAATATTATCTGTCCTGTCTCTTGAATATGTTAAAACTTGGATGAGGTTGAATTTTTTTTTATATTAATCACAATAAGACTAAGATTGTTATATTCAGACAACCTGGATGACTCTACTGCTGCAGAATGGCTACTCAGTGATAACTGACAATCAAAAAATTTGAGGCAGGATTGTTGGTCTGTGTAACTACTTGATTCAGTAATATGTGTTTTGCATCTGGTGGAATAATAAAACTGCTCAGTACAGGGAGTGCTACAGGTCTGGTGTCCACAGTTATTGTCTGTTTATTTTGTATCAGGTTCTACAAGATTCATTGTTGTGCTGCTTCCTGCTGTTATGCTGTTCCTCAAAGGTGTCACAAATGATGATGAGTTTCATACCCCAGCAGTTGTTCTGTCCTGGGGGTCCTGTTTGTTGTAAGATAACCTTTACTGACCTGCAATTGACCCTGTAGTTTCGACTGCCCACAAATAGCAATGCCTCAGAAATCTTGGCTCTCTTCAGTAGTTAAAACCACCTTATCTGCGTCAGAATGACTTGAAAAGATTGATCCTTGCCTTCATCACATCCAGGCTTGATTAGCCTATTGTAATTGCATGATGGTTTGGATCAGTTGTCTCTGTGGCGCCTCCAGCTTGTGCACAACGTTCATTCACATTTGCTAACAGGGAAAAGGTATCACGACAACACAACACTGATTCTAGCCTCTCTGCATTGGCTTCCTGTCTATTTCAGGATTTATTTGAAGATTTTATTGACTGTTTTAAGTGGATTGAAATATCGTGTTAATCTCCTGCATCATCATTCTTCAGTTAGACCACTTAGACTATGCTGGTGATCTTAGAAGTATAAAGATAAAGACTTAAGAACAGGGGATTTAGCCTTTGAAGTGGCTGCTCCTAAGCCATATAACTATCTGCCCATAAGATCTGCTTAGTTGCTTGACATCTTGTCAGGTGCAGTAATACCATAGTCAGCAAATATGGAAGTAATTTGGCGCTGTGGGCAGGTGCTATAGCATCTCCTTAAGGCTTCTCAGCAGATGCATTAACTGCTCTGAAATCTCCTGGTAGACCGTAGTGTTGACTTCAGACTGACACCAGCAGATGACATGGCACCCCAAAATGATCACAGACTGCAGAGACTTTACATTTGACTTCAAACACCTGGGATTCTGTGCCTCTCCACTCTTCCTCCAGACTCTAGGACTTTGCTTCCCTCATTTTCTTAACACAGGTAAGATGCTTCTCTTGTTGTCTCTGGTCCAGGAGTAGCTTGATATTAGGAACACAACAGTTGTGGCCCCTTTCCCGAAAACAGCTGTGCTGCGGTGGCTCTTAGTGCACCGACACCAGCCTCAGTCCACTCCTTGTGAAGCTCTCCCATGTTCTTAAATCCACTTTCTTGACAATCCCCTCAAGCCTGCCTGTTGCTTACACACCTTGTGACCTCCAGTCAACTTTCCATTAATATGCTTCACTACAGCACTCTGCTAACAGCAGGCCTTTTCAGCAAAGACATTCTGTGGCTTATCCTGGAAAGTGTTGATGATCATCTCCTAGACCACCATCAAGTCAAATGATAAATGGTAAATGGACTGCACTTTATCTAGTCTTCTGAACACTTGAAGAACTTTACAGTTTATGTCACATTCATACACTAATGGCGGCCATCAGTATTTACTAATCCCATTGATAGCACAGCCGCTGGGGGCGGTTCAGGGTTAAGTGTCTTGCCCAAGAATGCTTCAGCATGTGGAGAGTGGGACTTGAGATCAAATCCAAGACCTTGTTCTGTATTCTGTATTTCCCAGAAGGTCTTTTATTTCTATACTATTAATTGTTTTATGTTGGCTCTTAATTTGTTTCATTTTCATATTTGTGTATTGACATGTATGTGGGTGCCCTTAGTCTTCTATTGGAATTTCATATCAAGTTCATTGTATCCTTTGGTTGTAGAGCACTTTGATCAAGGTGAGCTGTTTATTCAAAGTGCCTTATAAATAAATCCGAGCTGACCAGACTAATTTTGCCCAAAATTAGCCCAAAAAATGTTTTCTTTTTATAAGGAAATATTAGGAAAATATGCCTTAAAAAGTGCACACACTGGATTATGTTACTGGGAAGGTGGGAAACATCATCAGAAAATTAAGTCAAGTGCTGATTGGAAGCTAACTGAGACAAATTTGAGTTATCAAACATTCATAGTTGGGTTGAGATGCCGTAATATAACATTTTAAATAACACAGTCTCAGCTACATATCCAATTAGTTTTAGTAATTAGAAAGATGTCCACATTAAGCCAGATTCTTCAAAAACATTTCCTTTATTTACAGAAACTGTCAACAACATGTGCCAGCTAAGCTTTAGATTACCTACAAATACTCCAGCTCCTTACACTGAGTCCCAACCCATGCTAAGATGGTGTAAAGTCTGCGCTTATTACCGTCACCTTCTCACTGTAGCATCCACTCATTAGCCGTTGCTGCAATGAATTATCCCTCACAGGCATGCTTTTCTCTGCTTTAACAAGGGGTCTGGGCCAGCAAGTTAGTCCCCTCACTATGCTGTTAATGCGCTAATCATTTACAGCATGAGACGCGGCACTGCACCGGCAGGTACAGAGAGTGATTTGGAGGCCGCTGGCTAATTTGGATCAGCTGAAGAATAAATGCACCCCCATCTCTCTCTCTCTCTCTCTCTCTCTCTCTCTCTCTCTCTCTCTCCCTCTCTCTCTCTCTGTTTCTCGCTGCCAAGCAGTGCCAAGCTTTGCTAACCTCTGCCACTTGTGTAAGGTCACCAATCAGAGAGCCCAGACACTCATTACTGTGCCAGGCAGAATTGCTCCTCTCACCTTCCTACCACCCGCCGTGCCCAGCACCTTAATAAATTATTCATACACACAGAAACATGTGAAGGGCACATGCTCACTCAAGGCTTTGCCTTCACCTGGATACACACACAAAGAGGACATTTATTTATCTTCAACAGTATGTTTTTTGTATTGTGGGGTGGAGAAGAGAATCCAAATATATATCATTATAGATAATAACGGTTGAGAGGATATAAATAAATCGTCCACAGGTCAGCTATTCTAATGGCAGGTTGCAAAACGGATGTTTTTGTCTCTTGAAGCCATTCGGAAGGCCGGTTTTCTTACGTACAGCTGACCCAAATAATTATCTTCAATCACTGAGTAACATCCACAGCACAATTTGTTTCTGCATAAACAGAACACCGAGGCCATCTTTATTTTTAAGTGGAGTTATAAACCTAACTGAGGGTGCATATTTCATTAACACCTCCTGACAGACATGAATCAGGGCCCATGTCAAACCAAAATCAGTATTCTGTTAACAGCTCACTTGTGCCTCATTAACAACTGGGCTGGATGTTGCCATGGCTACCCACCAGTGAGGCCATCAGGGGTTCACAGTGTCACCCCCCCTCCACTTCTTACCACTTTAACCCTCTCCTCAGACACAAGAGTCGTTACCCTCTCACACCGATTGCTAGATGAAGTGTGGGCTGCGACTGTTTAACAAACACATTACCAACACAAATATATAGGCGTTACATTTTCCCGTTCCAGGGTGTTATATAAATGTATTTCTGTGCCTGGCTGCCTGTCAGTGGCTGCACTACTGAACAACAGTGATGGGCACTAAACTGCTGCCATATTTCCAGGTAAAGAGGGTCCCTCTCTCTGCTAATGGCACTCCAGCGAATGACCTTGACAGCTTGAAAATGAGCACATAAAGTAGAACACTTAAATGTATAATTATGCACTCGTTCCGGTGGAACTGTCACCACTCTATGGGTTAAATCATTACGGCTTGGATAACATAAAAATAATGAAATAATAAAAACACCCCCACCAAATGCCGATCAAAACAATTCGGGGCCGGCTTTGATATGAACATATGAAAGGGAGCATCACTCCATTCATTAAGTAAGCATAGTGAAACAAGCAATGCAGTGAAGCAGCAAACACAGCCATTAGTCATTTTACTAAAAAGAAATATGCATTGAAATGTAACGTGCTTGTTTTGAACATGATGGTCTGATGAATAATTCAGGAAGGACAGGAAAATAATGTTTGTAACGTATTAAAAACACCAGCAGTGTTTTGACATTTCATGGACAGCTTGTACTAAGAACGCATATATGGCTTATACAAAATGTACAATATGAACTACAGGAATCATTAGTTGGAATCATTGGTTAAAATCCCTTTAAAATAGTGATGGTAAATTTGGGAAGTACAGCACTAAAGCTACCTTCAAAATAGTCAAACCATGTAGTTCATTCTTGAAAAATTAAATATCCAAATTCAAAGAGATAGATTAAAAAAAAACCTCATCTGATTTAATTTAATTTATAAAATGCAGAAAAGTCTAATTGCTATGGGTTCATAGGGAACATTAAATGTTCTTTATGAACCAACCATTGAAGGTAGGGAAGATGAAGAAGAAGCAGCAGCAGCTGAAAAAGAAGACTCAGAAACCAGCTAGCTAGCTAACCTTTACGTATGTAAACTTTTGGCTACTACTACAGTGTAAATGATGAAGGAGGGGATATCAGATGATAGAGATGTACTCTACCTGCACCCAAAAAAGGTGTCCTTGTCAGTTTGGCAGTTTTGGGATTTCATTTAAAAATGTGTGTGTTTGAAGACACGAATTTCATCATGATAGAGAGTAAGTTGCATTTGCTAACTTTGGGACGGAAGGTTACTTGTTGTATTGTTAAAGCCAAGTTACCACAATGCCAGATTTGACTGGTTGTTTGTTTGGCAAAGTCAAAGAAGCAAGGGATTCAGGTCAGATCACTCTGCTTGATTCAGTGGATAAGAAAAGTTGATTCATTCGGGGTCTAGAGCTGCTGCTAATTTCACGATGTGGATTCTTCTTGTTGTTTTTATGTTCACTTTGCTCTTGCTTCTTGAAATTGTGGGTGCTGATGGCTGATGATGTCAAATTGGTTTGTTGAGAGTGTCTAACATTTGCAGAGCTTTCCCCACCAGCTTTTGGTCCTCCTTGTAGGTTAACATCCACATGTCTGGGCTGGTTACACCCTGTGCTGGTTTAACCAGACACAGCCTTAAAAAAGTTTGAACACCATTTTCTAAATGCTGACAAACCACACTGTGCTACAAGATGCCATCTGTGCTTGGTAGTAAAGCATTATAGCTATAGCGACTGACTGGGGCTAGTAGTGGGAGGCTACACTACGACTTAGACACAACATACGGCCGGCATTTCATGTTAACAAGAAGTAAACATAAGTTGTTTAACTGACTAGTTATTCTGGTGCTGACTAGCGAAAGTGATGACTTTTGATTGCATAGCTCAAAAGTGGACATCAGCAGTGGTCACTGACCCAAATTGGTGTTAGCATGCATGCAGTATGCTAATACATTCATTTTCCGGGGCTGTCATGTTTTACAATGTATACAGACTAATCTTTGTTTATCTTTTAATGAGATCAGAACAACTCAACAAAGCCATCACATGCTCTTGGAGTTCAAACGTATCTAAGCAATCAGATGGCACTGGTGTCAGGAGACAATATTAGCATGTATGCATGGTTAACATGAATGTTGGGCCCCATTTAGTATTAGCAAGAATGCAAATGAGTTGCAATGTTCCTGGTCTTCATTGGCCCTCTTAAAGCACACAATTTTGTTGATCAGATTCTAACATAAAAGAATATTGTGTTGTTAGCACACCTCTAAGTGAGGTGATTTTGTCAAGAGGTGCTGAAGTGTGTCATTTCCAGAGTTAGTGTTTGATGTCTTTGTTCTCATTTCTAACCTGATTTTGTTTGAGGACTTTTGCAGTGATAATCTTACAGCTCCCTTGCGATTGCTGTGTAATAAAATGGCCACCTATTGAGATAATTAGCTACACTACTTCTCCCCTATTTATATACGCTGCAGAAAACTGTAAGTGAACAGTAATTAATCTTTGGAGAAGGGACGTGATATATTTTCTATCCGAACCTCTTTCCTTTTAACACTTTTAAAAGACGTAAAGAATTTTCAGCAGCCCTCATGAGAAAATGATTCTTATTGATCTAATGAACATATTTCCATATTACCATGGCCACAAAGAAGACAGTCTCTTCTTTTCTGGATGTGCGCCAATAAATCTGCTCAGCTGGATCACTCAAGCTTGGGCCCCTCAGAGGACTCTGACAGCCTGGAGGCATTCACATGGCTGCACCTCTTCCTCACTACACTGGAGGATTTTTTTTGCTCTTACATTTTGGAGATCGGTTTTTCAGAACAATATAGGGTCACTGGTTTCAAAATGAGCTTGGCAGCAGGTGTGAGAAAAGGGGTTGTTATATTAGGTGTGTGTGTGTTGCTAAAAAAGAGGCAGATCTGTAAACAGCAGGCGTATGTCTACAGTAGCACACGACCTATTTGTATTTTCCACAGTGGCCAGCACATCCCACTCTCTCTGGGGTTGCTCTGCGCTGTCATTTCAGCTGCCTGGCTCCTTCTCCTTGCAGCGAGCGCACGCAGTCATTCAGTGTGGTTTCAATGTTGCTAGGCTACCTCAGTTCTGCACTGTTTTTCTGTTTGAAAATCTACTGTTCAATAAAGCAGTTCAAGGGAGACCTGTGGGTTTGAATACTGAGCGATATGAACCTGCAGGAGTAACTGACAACACTAATGGCCTTTTTTTTTGTTTCACAATACCTTATTTGTCTCTTTTCCCTTGACTCTGTAACACAGAAGCACTATCACTGCCTACATGTACAGCCAATGTGCTTTCTTTAGTCACAATAATCATATACAGAACATTTATAACCTTCCCTGCTTAGACTTTCTTCTTTTAAAGGTGCACAATCTGAGTCATATCCGGAGTGGTGAAAATCTTCCCTCTTCTTTTATGGTCTGTGTTTTCATATCCACCCTCACAGTCTATGAGTTATTATTATTCCTGTTTTGTCTATCCTGTTCTGAGCTTTGCATGTTGGGCGTATTCCAAGCCTGGCCTGTCAAACAAAGACTATTTCCAAGGTTGAAGGCTGCTCACTGGGGCCCTGTGCAATTTCAGCGCTGCATTTTTGTTTTCTCCATCCTTGTGTGCTCTCTATGATGCCGAGAGCAGAGCAGTTTGACCCCGGCACAATAAATGGCCGTCTCCTTGAACTTTGGAGGGTGACACACGCCGACCCCGTGACCCAGATCGGGGGGGCCACCTGATTTCCCTGGGGTCATAAAACAAAAACTCATTGGGCGACCCTTCAACTGATCCCTCCCTCCTCCACAGCCACATTTCAGTCGTCCTCACCTCGTCTGTCTGGAGGAAAATATGCTACATCTCAACAAAGACAGACTGTCATTGTTATGATGCATCTTTTATGTGTATGTTTTGGTCCATAGACTGTATAAAAACATGGATATGGTTTCAGTGATGTCCCCCATTTGTTTTTGGTGAGGCGTTATGCGCCTTCCTGTCAGTCAAATCAGCCACGAACAATCAAAACAGATGAAATAGCAATAGATTTACCCCCTGTGCAGTTCTCAGTGATAAAGAAACAATGTATGGAGAGTAAAATCATTACTTTTGTATCAGACTGTTAAAATTCTGCTTTAAATATTTGGCATTTTAATCTGAGGGGATTCCTTAGCTCATGTGGACACTTAAAGAACTGCAGTTTTTGCATTTCCACCTTAAATCAATTTTTTAACACTAGAGGCTGCAACTTGGTTTTATCCAGGAATCATTTCTCAGCTGATAAAATCGTGCTCTATTTGCATTTTTCATTTCCATATTTGGCCTTTCTAAGAGCATATATTTTATTATCTGGGTTAATATTTGGCTCAATCAATCAACGTTTTCTGAGTTAAAACTCTATATCATAGCAGCTGGAGCTCTTTCCATGTGTCTCTCCAAAGCTAACCCTAAAAAGGGTTACATCAATATTTTAAACGCGCTTCCACTCATGTTGAAAGGTTGTGAGAGCTTAGGCGCTAAAGCTAATTACTGTTGATTCATGTTGACGATGTACTTTCAGGAGACCTGAGTTTTAGAAAACTTAACTGAATCAGATTGCAAGTAATCTGTTGTACTGCATGTACTTAAACCATTAGAGTCATTCCACAATGATTTAAATTAGGTAATATCCTTGGTGCTCACAGCTAACTGGAAAAATACTGCTGCTGGTGTTTTGATTATAACACTTCAGCCTGAACCTGTTTCCTCTTTGCAGTTGAATGCACACTCCATGTTTCTGACAATAAGGGTTTAAAGCTACATTTCACCTTGTTCTGTTCTTTGTTATCATTTTCAAAACAGTGATACTCTGTCACTCCATTTAATTATATCTCCCTGAGTATTGTTCTGTAGTTTCACTTCAGTTCTGAAACAAGGAAAGCCTTTTTCAGACTATTATTTTATGGTGTTATTATCAATGCTGCAATAGTTATCAACTTAATTTATTAATTTAATAAAGAAAGAGGTAGTGGGATCTATGACGATAGATAGACAGAAATACATCATGCTATTATTTTTTCTTTCGTTTTGAGATGCTGATAAATTGATCACCAAATCCACATATCTGGCTGGGCAAACTTTTAAGCGTAAAGCACGGCTTTGCCCCAAAATGTAATAACATTTCAACATCTCAAACTTCAGCAAAGAGCCATTTAAGTGCGTCACCGAGCTTGAAACAAATTAGCATTAATACTCTATGTAAATATATATGTAGATATACAATGCAACAATTCTCCAAGCAGAATTCACATATTTGTATTTATTTTATTATTTAACTATCACCTACATATACTTTTTTAATGTAAAAACTACCTCTGCACTAGTCACCACTGCACTAATATCAAATTATTTTAGCCTGTACATATTAGTAATGCCTGCTTGTTGTTCTTTTTGTGTTAATAGTTGATATTATTATTATTATTATTATTATTATTATTATTATTATTATTATTATTATTATTATTATCATTGTTGTAAATATTATTATATTTTTATTTTTATTCTTGTACAAAGAGAGCACAGCTTACCAAGTCAAATTCCTTGTATGTTCAAGCATACCTGGCCAATAAAGCTGATTCTGATTCTGATTCTGATTGTGTTAAGAACAACAGCAGGTGTGAAAATTATTATTCAAAATTTTGGTTTAGCAGTTTTGGAAATGTGATGGCTCTTGTTCTTACAGATGGCATACTGAAAAGAGTCCATGAGTGAGAGCTAGGGCATGGAGATGGCTAGGTTGCCTTAGCTTCAAAGTAGAAAAGGGGGGTATGCAAGTCTCTGTAAAACCAGATTATGTTGTTATCTTATGTAGCTTAGCTTAAAAAACAAGAAATCCCTGCTTCCAATTTAAGTCTTTTGAAACCACAATCTTTTGGCTATATTAACACAGTTAGCTTTGATAATGGGACAGCTGTGGCTCAGTGGGTAGAGTCAGTCGTCTATCAATCGGAAGGTTGGCGGTACGATCCCAGCTTCGGCAGTCACATGCCATAGAGTCCTTGGGCAAGACACTGAACCCCAAATTCCTCCCGCTGTTGTTCAGCGGTGTGTGAATGTGTACGAATGATATCAGCTAATACTGATGGTCCCTCACTATTTTGCAGCCTCTACATCAGTGAGTGAAAGGGTGTGAATGGGTGAATTTGATAAGTAATGTAAAAGTGTTTGAGTGGTCAGAAAGACTAGATAAGCTCTATAAAAGTGCAAGTCCATTTACCATTTAGCTTTAAAAGAAGAAGTAACAGTTTTCAGGCCCAGTCTTTGTAAAACCAGACAATGGTGGCTGACATAGTTGAAAAACTAGAAGTCACTGCTTCTAGCCAAAAAAAATGCATGCAAGTCTCTTTAAAACCAACATGTTTACTAGTTTAGCTTAGCTTAAAAACTAGAAGTCATTGCCTTTGATCGATATATTGTATTTTAGTCTTTAAAAAAACAGAAAATGATGGCTCGCTTTACTTGGCTTCAGAAGGAGAAGTCACTGCTTCTGGCCAAAAAGCATCATGTAAGTTTATTTTGAGTTTATCAAACCATAATATGTTGATTTGCTAAGCCTAGCTTTAAAACAAGAAGTCACTGTTCCAAGCCAAAACAAAAAAGCCTGTTAGTCTTTGTAAACCAGAAAATGTTGTTTTTAGATACATCTTCGTAGGAATTAAATGGCATATGACCTATACTGGAAGAAAGGTGCATTTTGGTGAATTCTAGGCTAACTGTTTCCTTGACTTTAACTTTAACATAGATACTAAGTTAAATTAACCCAAGTTGAGCTAAAGTCGTTGTTATATTGCCAATGTGAGCTAATGCACATCAGAATGATTAGACTTCCTCTTTTTAAGAACTAAAGGGTCAAGAGCTTGAAATAATCCTAGAAAATAATTGTATTTTGGAGAGAGCTAAGATTATTGTTTCACTCTGCTTTTAATCTTTTTGTTAACTGAAGTAAAACTAAGTTTGGTTCAGCTGCTAAACTTAAGAAATAAAAATGAGAATGTCAATGATATTTCTTTCTTTATTCTCTTTTAAAAAAGTCATATTCTTTTATTCGAAGATACTAGAATGTTACAGTCTGAACTGCTTACATGCTGCTCTTCAACTTGTACCGTCTTGTCAGTCAAGAGGGGGAAATAAAAATATCATGTACCAAATACAAAAACTGACAGCAGTTACAGAAGAAACTCTGGTGTAATGATTTCCCTAACTGACTACATAAAAAAATAAACTGCTTAATAATACCACAAAATAATCTTGGAATTGAGTCGAAGCCCAACAATCTAGGGAACGTACCGTTATAAGCCTAAGCACATCAATATTTACCATCACCATAAGCACACGTACAGTTCAGCTGTCATGCTGTATGGAAAAATGTCAATACAGCTGAGGCTTGGGAGAAATAAGTTGGACATGCTGGTGACAAAAGCTGACCAATGTGCTGTTTACAGTACGAACCCTGCATGTGTGCGTGTGATAACTAACATACAATCATACACCTGATTTAAATGTGTTTATGTTTACTTTTCTGTTCAGCATTCAGCCAGCCTCTTGTTTGCTGTCCTGTCATTGCACCCACCATGACTGCCGTGGGTGGGGGTGGGTAGCAGGGACATTATGAAGATGGACGACGCTGTCAAAGCGAGATGGTGTTTGTCGCAATGCAAGCATTTTCTTCTACTCTATTATCATTATCATGGCTGATGTTATTGTTACAATGGCCATTTCAGGAAGCGGTTGAGCTGCTTCTACCGAAAGGCAGAAAAGCAAAATGGAAAACTGAGACATTGGAATTCAGGAGGTGAATATGAGTCGTATAATATCTACATTTAGAGATAATTGGGAGCATACAGTATGACTGCTGTGCCTTATGAAATCTTTACGGCTGTGTGTGTGTGGCCACAGTATAGAAGAAGGCAGCTATAGAAGGGCGTGTATAAGAAAGCTGATTTATTGCTCCTTGAGAACATTTGTAAACTTAATGGTCTAACACAAACTACGCTGCAAAACCAAGCATGAAGGAAGGTTAGAGCTCAGGGAACAATTCTAACTTTTATGAGCCTTGACACACTTCACAAACCGAGCTCCGGCCATGAGCGGTAATCAGAATTCAGTAGCAACAGCCTCTGCTTAATACTGCAGGAATGTAACATAACTAATCCAAATTAGCCGAAATGGTACGAGCAAGTATTAGCAATGTCATCGCCGCGGTAGTCACAGTTCCAGTTCACACTTTCCATCGACAGGCCACACATGTTAATGCCGGTTCTTCCTCTCTCCCTCTCTCCTCTTTTGGCATGCTTGTCCTTTAGGAGGCTGAAGCAGGTGTGATAAATGCTGCCGTTTAAATCAAAGCACTCCCCTCTCCCCCCTCAGCCCCTCTGGGGAAAAAGGAGGATGCCTCCATGCAGATTGATATCAGGAGGCCCAGCTATATCCTGCGAGCGCTGACTGATGGTCTGTCTGGATAAAAAATGAACTTTATTCCCTACGTGCGAGCTATGATTCATGTTACTCCCCACCCCCTCCTTGCCCCAAAACCATTTCACATATACCACTCTCTCTAGAAACAGTGCAGTTCATCATGTAGTGCTGCACCACTTGGCTAGAAAACCAAGGAAATACCAACCAAACACAATCAAACTAGCACCATTTCTTATAAATATGTTGGGGTAAAGAATTTATCTGCATCCTTCTACAACTAAATTGAGAAAAATGGCCATCCACAATATATTCTAACTTGAAGATTTCATTTGGAAAACAGATATATGTAATATATCATAACCATCCGCTCAAGTTGTGTTTGGCAGTGATTCTTTCCAAACAGAGTGACCATCTCGCATGAACAGGAGACGTGTTTGACCACTGGTTCTGTTTGGTCCCTCTGCCCTTCCATACCATCATGAGTGACAGGCAGGGAGAAGCGCCGGGGTCACATTACTCACAGTTAGCATTCTGTTCTTCCTCTTTCCTGCGCTATAAAACATGGTGAAGCATTTGCACTTTCCGCTCCAAAAGTGAGTGGGTAGTGTGGGAGGCGGCGGTGCAAAAAGAACACAGCCCTGCTTCAGACTCCAATTAATTTGCCATCTGAAAGCAAAACTACATGTGCATGTGGAGATAATTGCTAATAAATTATCTTTAATGTCTCACTCCGGCTGCCAAGAGAAGACGAGTCAAGCCTAATGGCATCACAACTCAGATGAGATAAAATGTTTTGACACTTTGTTGCAAATTTCCCGTGGTCATCTATGCCTCTATATTGTGTTTTTGCCAAACAAATTGTTAGCTTATGTCCCGGCTACTACCAAAAACAGCACGGTAATTGAATCCCCCTATTTGGGGCGGAGTTGCTGCAACTCATAAAAGCTTTTTCTCAGAGAGGTGTCAATGTCGATGGAATACGTTTCTATAATTACAGCCTGGGAAAGTGTCGGATCACTGACGGTTAACTCTAATGAGAGATTGGACAAAGACAGAGAGGAGACATCCCATAATTATCACCTCAAATCTAAAATTCATAGACAAGAAAAAGTGAAAAACAAGGAAAACATCAGGATGATGTACAGATGTTTTTTTCTTTGTCTGACTGACAAAGATGGTACAACTATGAATAGACAGAAAAGGTAGAAAGATCGGTATAGAAATACACGGCTATTGTTTCAAATCAGAAGGTAGAAGAAATCAAGATCACTTCAAGTCACTGAGTTCTGTTTGTGCTGATCCCTTAGAACAATTTCACTCCCAATCAGGAAACACACACTCGTGGGGAACAAAGAGAAAGAAAAAAAAGCCTGCCTTGCGAGATCTAAAGGTCTGTTTCTATGGGGACTGAGTGGCATCTTTCATCGCACACAGGCATTTTGATACACACTGATGTCCAGCAGTCGACACAGCCAATCCCGAGGGGATGGTAAAAGGCCAGAGCGTAATCCTTTAGATGAAATTGAAACCCTTCGAGGCCGAACCAGGCAGAGGAAATACAACCCCAGCAGTATATGAAACTCGCCCTGTGTTTGTCATTGATCAAAAGGTATTAAAACTATAATAGAGATGTGTTAGCGATTGATTAAAGGTCATATGAAGCCTAACAGAGATTGAATAAGATTTTTGTAAAAATCGATTGCGTTAATATTATTCCTCGGGTAACTTCATATGAACACTATAACAATGATTTAAGAGCTTTCATTGGAGTGCTGCGGAGGGATTTGTTCAGGGTCATTCATGAAATGAAAATTGCTGTCAAGTGAATTTATCTAATTGGTCTAAATAAGATGAACTGAAGTCTTTTGGTGAACAACAAGGACATCCAAACATATGTTGGATTCCTAAAGTTTTTGTAAAATAAATGCAACCTTTTTCTTCATTTTAGTGGTGTAAAACTATTCAGCCAGTGACTCTAAATGTCAAAGCACATAGTGTACTCTCAGTGCATTAAAGTTTCTAGAAAAGTGTCCCTCAGAGTGTAAATGTTAAACTGATAACACCTAGTCCTCAGTACTGGGTTTAAAATATCATCTCTGTCTAAGTCGTTCAATGGCCAGTGATTGTTTGGGATTTAACCTCTGGAGACAAAAGATGACATGATTGAGGTACTTACCCCAATGAGACCTCTGTTCCTGCTGTGCTCTTCTGTGTGACTTGATTGAACGGGCACAGGGTGTAAGTGTACCTACAGAGGGGAAAAACACAATGTCCACGTTGAGAAAACTGGAACTCAAGATCCAATCAATGCATAATTTTACTTTTTGTCACAAAGGTTCTCATGTTGGTCTGTGATTATCACTGAATTGTACAGGCTATTCACAGGTATTAACCACTTTGAGTTTATCAGCTTTAAAGAGCGAATTAAAGCTAAATGCAAAAGTTTTATATATACAAGGGTTATTGTTAGTGGAAGTACTGTATCTGCAAAGGGAAATGTGTTGCAAAAGGATATCTATTAAATACTCAATAATAAAGATACTTCATGTTAAAAAAAAAATGTAGTATAAGTATTAAACTTCAGTGTCCTGACAGAAGTTGCAGCTCTGAAGACTGAACACTACCAAAATATTTAAAAGCCCTCTACAGGGAACCTAATGGAAACAGCAGAGAATCATCAGCGTAGAAACTGTCTTACGAGATGAAAACACAATACCTTGTGTTAAAAATAGGGATGTGATTAAAGTATAAAATCAACTCTTTTTTTTTGTAATTGTTTGCTATTTTGTCCCTTTCAGAACACCATAGTCAAGCCGCCACAGCATCTTCCTGCTTCCTGCTGCATCTTTTATGGAAATAACATTACCACTGCACTTTTGAACTCCCAGACAGCTCAGTTGACAAGTTAAAGCTGCTGTTGGTAGGAATGGTGTCAAAAACGTTACTTTTTTGGTGCTGGGTTTGGAGAAAAGGTCATAATACCAATCCGTACTCATCGGTAAGTTAAGTAATTTGAGACTATCACGAAATCTCTGTGTTTCCAATGCCTTTGTATCTAGCAATGTTATTATTCCCCTAGTTCCCATTATGATGGACTAATCATAGCTCATCTCCAATCCTCTGTCCTGATTGGTTGAGTGGGGGTCCCACTACGTCACCCTGATTAGCTGGGAAGCCACTACTTCCTCATAGAACGCGCACAACGATTGTTTGTGGGTGGGGATACGGGAGCAGAGAGGGGAGGGGTAGTGTTGACATCCGAAATCTCTCTCTGAACTGATGTTTATATCACGCCTACCATCACGGGGCTAGCACCTACTAGTTATTCAGGTGTTGCTAATCAGACTGATGTCAGCGAACAACCACATCACAAAAGCCGGCAGAGCATTATTTTGGATTGTGAAAATAGCAACGGACTTGTGGATAAAACTTAACTGGACGCCCAACGAATGGATGGATACTGATCAAACCTTTTTTTTAATCCTCAGCAGGATTTAAGTAAATGGTTAGTTGGCAGCTTGTAGGGGAACATTGTAGTGTATTACCGCAAAATAAGGCCAATATTTTGAGATGGTGGAGACTAAAATTGAGTTTAAAGAAGAAGAAACTAAAACAGGCAACTGCAACATCTAGACGTTTATGTCAGCAACTGTTTGCTCATAGTATAGTAAGCCTTATAGGGCCATAGTGCATCAAAGTTTAAGTAGCGTAGGTTAAAATGAACAAGAGTTCAGTGGAAAAAAACTAAACTTATGCTGCAAGCAGGCGAGTACAGTGAGAGTAAAAGTCAAGAACCAAAGTAGAAATATTGAACGATGACACTCTGTCAAGGTTCAGTGGCTTCCTACTGGGACATAATACGGAAAGGATCTACCAGCCACCCACAGCTCTTCCACCAAGGCAAAGAGGAGTCCAAAGGAGTTAGCAATTAGCAGAGTCCATCACTAATGTACTTGCTGGGGATAGAGCTCGAAAGCTGAGGCAGATCACTAGCTCCAGTAACAGACTGATCAAAGACCTCAATGGCGAATCAGACAGGGGGAAAGGCAGCCCGGCTCTTTTCTTTGACATTTGAACCGTTACACTGACTGCTATAAAAGAGCAGAAGATGCCCAGACAGCCACAGAAGAGAGAGAAAAGGGAAGAGAGAGTAAATGAGTGAGTGAGAAAATGCAGGGCGGAGGGAAAGAAATGGCTGCAGCGTAAGTAGACGTGGGCCAGGAAGTGCAGAGGGGGGATCAAAAGCTGTAAAGGAAAAAAGTAAGATGAAAGAAAAGAAAATGATGAACATCAGAGAGAGGGGAGGATAGTGGGAGAGAGGTAAAGTGATTGGCTGCCGACTTCTGCTTGTTTGTGGATTGCATTAAATGCTCCTCATCTCAGAGACTTTCGTTAGGCGTTTATCTTTTCATGTACACTGTATGTTTTGACTGGGATGGCCCCTCCTCCCATTCGCAAGACAGGCAGAGAAAAACATAACAGAAGCATCTTTTTGACTGCAGAGTAAGCAGTACAGCTCAGGGTTGAATTAAATGTGCCTCACCATGACTAAGCCTGTTGAGAGTCCTTTGCCCCTCTGAGATATTTGACACTGTGCAGCAAGGTTCCTACTGGGGTGTTTTCTTATTTATTTGTATTTGTATTAATTGTCACACTGTATACTCTGACACCATTCTAACAGCACTGTCTGTCTGCTGGACAACAACTTTGGTCCACGATGAAATATTTCAACAGCTGTTGGAAGCGTTACTAGAAGTTCTGTACGGACTAGGGATGGGAATTTATACGATTTTATCAATGTCAATGCCATTATCGATTCTGCTTATCAATCCAATTCCCAGTGTTGTAGTCGAGTCCCCAAATCCGAGTCCGAGTAAAGTCCTCAGTCCTAATGATTTGAGTCTGAGTCCAAGTCGAGTCCTCACTGATAATATTATATATTACAAAGAGGGCAGCCATTTGAATCCAAACTATTGACTGTTAGACTGGCTGTGTGGGACCTTTTGGATGTGTAAGAAACACATTTATTTCATTAACATTAGTGTTGGAGCTATTTCCATCATGTTGTGCCATAAATATTAATTATTCTAATATATTCATAATCATTTTACTTTATGTCATTTATTTGTTGTTGTTTATATTAATGGCAATGTCATGAACATTATTATTATTATATTTTAGTAGGCATTTTGATAGTTTGATTGTTTTCACCTGGATGGGCAGGTAAGATAGGAGTGGCGAACACAGGGAGAGGTGAATGTTAGACGTTAGAGCACGAGAACGCTACAGACTGTTTGGTGATAAAACTATCTTGTTTAATGTGACATCAGAGAATCTGCAGTTTTTCCTGGACATTTAAAATGTGTCTGATCCTGTACGATCCGCTCTCCCCCTGCGCTGTTGCCGGTTTGATTGTCAGTTACAGTTTTAGTAAATTGACAAGGTCTAACTGCCACTGCAGTGAGATTCTAATGAAATCCTGCAGGTGTGTCTGGGCATTAATTTATGAATGAAGCCACAGCGCTGTGTGCCGTGCGTAAATGCGCGCCACGCTTCAGTTGATGAGGGGACGCGCTCAGAGATTCAGCTGCACTGGGATCACTGCCGGTGTCCAATAAACTCAGCCCTAACAATATTAATCAGAATTCTAACTAATCAAACAACTTAATAACTTTGGTTTAGTTATTTTAGTCGCTAATATTACCGTTATACTAACACAGTAAAGTGATGAACGGTCTCAAGAAACTTAAGCATCTCTCTCACTTTTCGGTTCATCCTGTACAGATGTCTGTTAAAGTTTGAGCTTGTCTCTTTCCTTGGTGGGTCTCCTAAATATCCAACATGTTGCTCTGCTCTCGCTGCATTTACTGTGAAATCTTTGAAAAAAAATGCTCAGCTGGTAGCATCTTTTAATCCTGGCAGAGACGTCACGTGAACGCAAATGCAAGCGAACGCTCGTGCCAGCCCTCGCTCTGAACGGAATACATTTTATGAAACATACAAAATCTAACATGAACATTAAAACAGTTGGTATAAATATATAAGCCCGAGTCCTCCTCTCTATCATCCGGGTCCTTTTGCAGTCAATGCTCGAGTCCGACCCCAAGTCCGAGTCATCAACGCTCGAGTCCAAGTCAAGTCACGAGTCATCAGTGCTCCAGTCCTAGTCCAAGTCACGAGTCCTGCAAAACGTGACTTGACTTGGACTCTAGTCCGAGTCCTGGACTCGAGTACTACAACACTGCCAATTCCTTATCAATTCTCCTAACGATTCCTGAGTATTTTTTTGAGGGGAAAAAAGTAGTTCTACACAGTCTTCCCCACCAAAAGGAACCATTTTATTTTAGGACTTATAAGACTGAACATGAACGTATTCAACTTGAACATACTGAACAATAGGTTGACCTCATCCTCAGCCCCGTGAGTCCGGACGTGGCCCCTGGAGCCTGGAGGAAAAGACCTTGAATTTGGAGAGAAAAAACGCTTTTCCTCCGGGGGTCATCGCGGAGGTATTTTACCTGCTCTCGGTGCCTCATTTTCGGGCGTGTGAGTCCGGACGTGGCCCGTTGAGCCTGGAGGAAAATACTTTGAATTTCCTCGTGGTTGAAGGAGTTCTGTGTCGCAGAGTGTGTGACGTAATGCAACGTACCGTGGCGTGACATGACATTGTGAAATGAATCGTTAAGAAGAATCGATAACATTTGAGGTGTACAATTCCGATGGAATTGATCAATTGGAACCGGTTCTAAGTCGGATCCGGTTTTCGATTCCCACCCCTAGTACTGACATTTATGATCCTCAGAGGATGACCCCCATTTTAACTGAACCATGCTTTGTTCTTCATAGCTTTCAATACGTTGATGATTTTTTGCTTCTTTGGACTCATGAATATACATTACACTGACATTTTGAAGACATCATTGATGGTGCCCAGAGGATAAGTCCTATTGATTAAATTACATCTTAAAAATTACTGTCCTGATTCAAACTAATCACTTCTCATAATAAATATCAAAACATTTCCAAGATGGATTGGAATGAAATTTTGTACATATATACATGTTCCTCAGAGGATGAATTATTATAACCATGATCCTCTTATCACTTTAGTACGTCCATGAGTTTGCAGTTTGTGGTTTCAGGAGTATTTTCACAACAGTTATTGGATGGCTTGCCCTAAATTTTGGTACAAACATTCATGTTTCCCTGAGGATGACTTCGACTTTTTCCATCAAAGACCTGATTTGTTCTGTTGAGTGTATATCAGACTGCAAATATTGTGTTTTCGTGAAATGACTCCACAACTTGTGGATTTTTGGGAAATGAATGCTACCCAGAGGATGGATCATTAGGATTTTGATGCCCTGTGATCCTCTGATTGCCACAAAAATGCAGACTTTTGTGGTTTTGAGAGAAATACAATAATCTAACTTTAACATTTTTGGGGGGAAATTGGAGAAGATGCTCCCCAGATGTTGAACTGCTATACCATTGGTGATTTCTTAACTTTCTAAAGCAGGTTAAATCTGGTTGGGTTTTTTGTTGTTGTTGTTGTTGTTGTTTGTCTGTTCTGCTTTATCTTTTGTTTATTCTATTTGAATTTTTTTAATTTTTAATTTTTAGTGTATTGTCATAATTTGTGTGTCTTTATTTGAATGTTTGTAAAAAATTAATACATTTCAAATCATAAAAAAAACTTTCTAAAGCAACCTCATTGGTTACTTGAAAAACCAATACATACCAAAATGGCCTTCCAAATGAATCTCCGCTATACTCTGTTAAGTTCTCAATCAAATGGGACAACGTGGTGAGCAGGAAAATAATACATATCATTTGTCCAATTTAACATTTAAGTTAAGCAATACTGTACTCAACTACAGCCTTACAGACCTGCTAGCCTGGCTGTAGACTCTTGGTCTCTTTCTTTGCTTCAAGAAAAGCCAGGAATTGGTTAAAGGTTTCTTCACAGCTGGCCTTGGCCTCATCAAAGACACTCAACACCCTCAGTTAGCTCTAGTATTATGACAAGTAAGCTGGACACCCACGCTGCAGGACCAAAGGAGATCTTACATAACTGCTTCATGGTAGCTGGAACATAATTTAAAACTCATCAGTGTTTTGGTCCATAATCTACCAGTTACAAACTTTTAAAGAACCAAATAAATGCCTGATAAAATACTGTGCAGTCTACCAAATTGACTCCACTGGTGAATACATTAATATTCAAATAAGTAAAGAAGAATTCCCTCTTGACACTGGCTTTATTGTTTATCATACAAGCCATCTGATTCATTAAGTTTGTAAGGCAGGTGTTCCAGCTACAACAAACATCCTCATCTGAGCCTAGAAACAGATGGCAGCTGATAGACAGAGGTATAGTGAGCACAGGAAGGGGGGAAGGAAAAGGGGTAACGCAGTGAAAAAGCAATCAAATGAGCCTCATGTGGGAGTACCCCTGTATGTCTGTACCTCTCTTCTGCTTTTCTATCTCCCGCTCTCTTACCCTCAAGGCAAAGCCATCCATCCCTGCCCACTTTTGCTGACATGCCAGCAATGCACAAAAATTAGAATTAAAAAAAGGCCTGAATACTTGTGTGTGGGGGGGGACTGCAGACTGACCTTGGATACTCGCCTCCATGTGGCAGCTTCAGAGAAAACAAAAGTAGGCAAGGCTATGCTGAGTATGTGTTGGTGGGTAAAAAAAAGGAAATTTGGAAAGTTTAGAAATGCCGAGCCAAACATGGGGACGGAGATGTAGGTTGATTAGCTGTCCGTCTCCATGACAGACATTTCACATTGTGTGTTATATAAATGGAACGCAGCAGAAAGGTCAAACAGGCACATTTATACAAAACCATCCCTCGCTCTACTTAAGCAACAGAGTGACACGAGGGAGGAAATGTCCTCTGCGATGGACGAGCGGTGACAGAGCCTCAGAGGAGATGAGACTGACAGGGGGTTTCTTATTCTAAGAAAAAGCCAGACAAGACAGAGGAAAACAGAAGGATAACAAGAAATTAAAGTGCGCAAAAAAAGAGTGGGAGAGAATCAGGGAGTGCGGGTGGTGATGCCGAGCATGATTCATCAACTGTACAAGCCGGGAATATGTCAGATGATGACGCGCAGCAAGGGAGACACTGGGCGGAGGATACAAAGGATGAGAAAGTACCAGACGAGAAGAACTTGTTGGGTCACTGATTAAACCTTTCACAATAATTTGAAGGCTTTGACGAGCAACAGATCAGAACTGACAGCAGTGATCCTCCCATTTGGATCTAGAACTTGAATCTATGTCTTTTTTTATGTTTCCCACATTGGATCTGTCATGGTCTCACAATACAGCTCACACAGTAGCCTTAATAAGTTGGTAGCCAGTGTCATTCTTTGGCAGGTGACACACACAGTATGAGAATACACTGTAGATGTCCTTGAGGATTTATTTCATGCTTCACTGGATCAGACTGCAGGCTCGGTGAAAAAAATCCGCAAGTTTTCTTTTTCAGTGAAGTTCATGCACCTCGCACTTTTCTTGTTTTACTATTTAACATAGAAAACAGTAACAATATAATAATTGATGAGAATGTATACTTTATTAAAGCTAAACTGAAGTCAACTTGATGGTCAAAATTGCTCTGAAGCTTGGTTCCCTTGAAATTATGCAAATATCTGTACTGATGAACCAGCCTTCATGTGTATAGAATTCACCTTTGATGCCTTTTATGAGATCCCTTACCCTCCTTCGGTTTATGGTGAATAGCTCTTTGGTGGTATTACTGAATTACAACAATAAAGTGATACTGCATGTTGGTATTCATACAAAAACTAGGAATGACATGCATTAATACTTCAACTTTCAGTTTTTATCATAATATTAATTTACCACTGGAAGCACCACTGGAAGGACTGCAAGCTAAACTGATGCTAACATTTGCTTAGCTTGTATTTCTCGCTTCTTTTTAAGTTAGCTGTCCATCAGTATTAACCAGGAGCCCAAAGGAAGGCCTTGAAGCAACACTACAGGATTAATAGTATGTAACTGTTCTTTCATTCCATGTATTGTACACTATTGCAGTGGTACTAAGTTCTCACCTTCCTGATTCAGGGAACATGGAACGTCGTTAGATAAAGTGAGATAGAAGGCAACAAGCACATATAAAAGTCTTTGAGTGTTTAACTGAACAGAAAAAAAGATTGAAGGTGTCAGAAAAGTGAGGAAAACTCATCTTTTTGCTCCTTTTACTTTTTTCTTCAGCTGCAAAATATCACATCTCAACTTTTTATTAGTTATTTTTGTTGTGTAAATTGTTACTCTGTTCTTAGCGCTGACTTGATATTGTGATGTGTTTGTAGAGATCCACTGGTGTAACCGTAGTAGTGACGTCTAGCCCCACCTGCTAGCCAAACAAACATTGAATTGTATCGATAATAGGGATGTACATTTTAAGTATTTTTCGTGATCGATTTTTGAAATTGTTAACGATCAATCATCGATTAATCATTAAAAAAAATAAAAAAAAAATATATATATATATTATGTGAAAAAAAGGCCAAATACGTTTTTTCCATGAAAATTATATTTTCTACAGCAACAAAATGCATATCACTGACATTATTGAATACGGGTACATGTTTAACACTGATTATCAACAATCAGGCTCATAAAAATATTCTCCGCGGACATAGTCTTATAATGTGAAGACTCATTCTACTCACAGAAACGTACTTCAGACTCACAGTGTCCAGTTTTCTGCTTACTCGTTCTTATTGAGAAAAATAAACATGTGTTTTATTCGATCAGGTGTCAGCCGGGAGTGCAACCGAGTCATAATCAGTCCAGCAGCAGAAAAGCCCAGACGGCTCTGATGTTGCTGGTCTGAGAAACACAGCGTACTAGCAATTCCAACCAGTCTGTTAGATTTGTATCTAAAGGTGGGGAAATGTCCTGTTTAAAGTTGTCAACCTTCGTGTTGTTGTTGGCAGCAGTTGCGTATTGATCATCTTTAAAAACTGGATACATATCACTCAGCTGCAGCCGCCAGATGAGCGTCTCCGCTGTGCACAACACCTTTAACAGCTGATTCACATCGAAACATGCTTTAAACTTAAAACACCTCCCTGATAGATGAATGTAATATGAGACCACATGTTGTCGGTTCCACATGACGGAAAATTGAAAACAAAAATTGCGTGTTTCCAGTAATTTCTTAACAATCAATTAATTGATAATCGATTAATTGTTTGCATCCCCAATCGATAATAAAGGAAATATTGCTCAGGACAAAGTGTAACAGCGTCTTTTGTTGGTGTGGAGCGGACACTTGCGTTTACGGAAAATTCAATGAGATATAGTTTGTGTTGTTATACAGCAGCCAGTCAGGAAAGTTATAAATGTTGGCCTCACTTCTGGGGAGCTGTCATGTCATCTCTCTCTCTCTTCTTTTAAAATAGATTATTTGCATGCAGCAAACCACGAGTGTAGCCTCTGTACATGGGGTGCCTGATCTACCAACTCATCTAAACTGGCACACAGCCCATCTTTTTTAAGTTATTGGTTGTTAGAGTTAGCAAAGAGGGCCAAAGCTGCAAAGACAAAGTCCCAAGTTGTTAAAAATATATTTGACAATCGATTATTTAAGGAGGGGTAGCAGTCTTTTATGGGGGGGTATTAGTACTGCTCTCAAGGGGGAGTAGTAATACATAAATAATGGGTAAAGAGTAATCAGATTACATGTGATTAGATTACTTTATTAGGAGTAATAGAAATAATGTCATTAGATTATTGAGTAATCAAATTACATGTATTAAGTTTACTCTGGAGAAAGTAATCTAATTACATGTACTTTGATAATTTAAGAAAATAATCTGATTACAATAACTGTCTACTCTTAAGAAAGTAATCTGTAAAACCAATTACATTCAACTATTTCAGACTTTCTGTTACACACGGGGGCTGAATGTAAAAAAAAATCTAAGTGTTTATTCCTCAGTCCACTGAGATTCAGAGAGAGACAGCAATTAAGCCCGTCTCCCTGTAGACTTCTATGTGACGGTGTGGGTGGAGTTCACTGAGGGTGACACTGCAAACTGCACCAACCTCAACACTAGCTAATTGGTTTACAGGTAACAAAGTATACATTCAACTGGCATGCCAGAGGTTAAAGGTGACTCAGCTTTATTAATGAGACATGCTTAATTGTTTAGCAGCAAACTTTGAAGGGGGTTAACACTGCATGGAGAAACCTAGGGTCAAAAGAAGAATGTGTTTTAATAACAGATTATACCGCAGATCACATTCTACTTTTAGTAGCTGTATTAATTTATTTATTTTCCTTTTGTTCCTCTTCATGTTGTTGGTCATTTGTATGCTTTCGTGCAGAATTGTCAAGAGTCAAGGTAGCATTTTGCTTCATTCAATTAAAGTACTTTAAACTAGAGAGGGTGAGAAGGTGAAGACCTGTAATATTGGACATAAAAAGTAAATGGTGTTATTGTTAGTGAGATGAATCTCAGGAAAAATACACCCTTGAAACACAGCATTGAATCTCCAAAATTAATGAGCGTCTCCCTCTGTTGAGCTATGAGTAATTGTGAGAGATAAAAATTAATTGCTTTAGCACCTTTTTCATGCCACACACAAGATGTTTTTAAATTAAAGGCTTGTAACAGTCACATTCACACAGATACAAAGGAACTGCTCTGGTGACAAATATCATCTGCCTAACCAGAATGGAAAACAAATAAAATACAGAGGAAATTGTTTTCTTCCTCTATAATATCTAAACTCCAACTTCTGTTATTCTGTGGTTAGAAAAGGAAGCATAGTGAATGTACAGAAAAGAGTTACCCTTAAACTTGCTTTAAGTTAGTGGTTTAGTTACTATGAGATCAGAATGGATGTATCATAACCAAACTGAACTCAATGGACTAGTTCAACAATTAAGGACATTTACTTATTTGTTTTAACTTGTGGACGAGGAGAAATAATCCCAGTTTTGACCTGTCCTCTCTTACCTCTCTTTCCATGGGCGAGTAAGTGGAGGTAGAGCATACAGCCTAACTCTTGCCAAAACAGGCCTCTGGCTCCCTTCCATGTCCTCTTTTCAACCTCTCTTTCATTTTTCCCTCCTTCTCTTCCCTCATGGAAATGACACAGTAAGGGGAGGTAGAGCATATAGACTTACCAAGTGAGGGTGAGCTCTTGCCAAAACAGGCTTCTGGCTGCCTTCCCTGTCCTCTTTTCAACCTCACTTTCCATCTTTCCATCTCCTTTTTCTCATTTAAATGATAGAGTAAGTGGAGGTAGAGCATACAGCCTTACCCATGTGAGGGTGAGCTTTAGCCAAAACAAGCCTTTCACCCTGGCTCTGCCTTCCCTGCCATCTTTCTTACCTCTCTCTCATCCTCCAACTCCTCTTTTACCTCACAGAAATGGCAGAGTAAAAGGAGGTAGAGCATCCAGCCTTACCCAGTTGGTATACAGCCTTTCACCCTGGCTCTGCCTTACCTGTCCTCTTTCTTACCTCTCTTTCCATGTTTCCCTCCTCTCTTCCCTTGTAGAAGTGGGTAAATCAGGGGAGGTAGAGCATACAGCCTAACCAGGTGAGGGTGAGCTCTTGCCAAAACAGGCTTCTGGCTGCCTTCCCTGACCTCATTGCAACCTCACTTTCCATCTTTCCCTCCTCTAAGGCAGAGTAAAGGGAGGTACAGCGTACAGCCTTACCCAGTGAAGATGAGCTTACGCAAAACAAGCTTCTCACTCTGAATTCAATATTAAAGGTAATGAGATATTATGAGTAGTAATGAGACAAAATACTTTATTTCCAGCTAGCTAGCTAATGGTTACATCAGTCGGCTTATGCTAAACTAAGCTAATCGGTTGCCAGTTTTGTCATCATATAAAACAGACAGAAAGTTGTGTTCTTCTCTAAGCAATAACAAGAATTGACACTTTTCCTATATTCATTCAGTGTAAACAAAATGTACCCTTCTGTAACAAGAAGCTCTTTTATATATAGTTCTTTGGCTTGAAATTGACATTCAGCAGTCTTTTAGAACAAGGTTTCCACAAACAAAGTGTTACATTTGGACAAAATCCCACTTTCAGTGAGTGAAGTTAAACTGATAGCAGCCTAAATCAATATTGAATCATCCAACCTGCTTGTAAAGGCTGCAGGGCTGTGTAGCACCTGTGTGTCCTTTAATCAGCAGATCCAGCTTTAAACCCCTGACTCAACACGTCCACTCTCCTGGAGAAGTGTTCTTAGCGGAGGTTATCGCAGCATTTCAATAGGTGATTGTGATACCCTAATTTAAACTACAGTAAAGACCTAACGTACAGACCAAACAAAAGACCTGACAGCCGTTCTTGATTATAGCCCTGTGTGCCTTTTCTATTTTTTAACATTATAGCTAAGAATAAAATGAGCACCTGGTAAAGGGCATTCCCAGGACTACACTCAGATAAGTGCTGATGAGGTGAGTTTTTGAACTTGCAAAAATGCAGAGCTAGTGATGCTACAAGATGTTTTATTGTGCTTGTTTTTGGCTGTTTCTTCTCTGATGCAGCTGCTAGTTTAGTTCTATGTTGAAATTATCTTTGACTAAAATCTGAACACCACTCAGGTATTTGCTCACATGGGGTGTGCACCTTTTGGAATATGGATGAGTCAGTATTTTCACTTCTAAAATGTCTTTAATCAAACTTTGGCTGTCTTCTATTAACAAAATTACAAGTTAATAAAACAAGACTTTACTGTACTTTCATAAAACAATGTAGAGAAGGCTTTTCCTATTTTAAGAGCAGTCGCCTCCAGTACAGTAGTTTTTTTTCTCCTTTTCCAGGGAGTGCATCTAATATAAGAGCACCTACTGTGAAACATGAAGGTGGGAGTGAGACACTTTGATTTATGTCTTGGTGGGGAAAAAGTTCTGCAGTGTTTCTCCCACAGTGAAAGTGTAAAAGTACAGCTATTATGAAAGTTATACTTTTCAAATGTTCAGCTTCTTGAACCTAATGTGTGATTATGGAATCGAATTTGAATAGAGTACCTGATACTGCAAAGAATTCTCGGTTTCCAGGATTCACATAGTATCAAAAGTAGTCGTAACGTCTTTGTGAGATTGGGTCAGTGCAACTCTTTTTCTTGATAATATAAGTTCATCCTTTAAGAGCCACTTTAAAAGAAGACATTCTCAAGTGTATGCCATTTTTCAGTATACCTTCATTTTCCACATGGCCAGCCACAGATGCAGGCCTGGGTAGAACGCTGTACACTGTTTTTACTACTCGTCTGATTGAAGTTCACTTTCCCTGACAGCTTATCATATTCTGGCCTTGAAATTCTCTATGCAGCGCTGAGCCTCAATGCATAAGATAGATATGTTTTTTTTCAGGTTTTCTTATCTTATTACGCTCTGCTTGGGTGAAACAACATGAAGAGGGAAGGTGAATGCACAGCCGAGACCTATTTCTCATATAAATTACCCAGAAAGATAAAACAAAACAGAGCGAGAGCCTCTCTGGCTGAAAAAGATGCCTCAATTTAAATGCAAAAAAAAAAAAAAATGAGCCAAACTTGAAGCCAATTTAGTTTTTAGAGCCATCAGTAAGGGCAATGATGCAAATAGCCTCTGGCAGATCATTTAAAGCTGCATTCTCGCTGCTTTCTCTCAAGATGTTACATTAGTATTGCTGCTTTTTTCTTCTCCAAAAAAGGTAAAGCCTGAGGCCAGTGGAAGATAAGAGAGGCAGTTGAGGACAACAGCTGGTCTTTTAGGGTCTTTGTACTGAGCACCTAAAGTCTCAGAAGGTGCTCAGTTAATTATCTTGTGAGCACAATATGTTGTGTACGCAAGTTAACACAATGTATACTGTGTTCACAGTAAATTATCTTGAGGGGAAAAATGTATTATCTTCTGCACACAAGTTACTTATATCTTGCGTACAAGTTGTGCACAAGCTAATGGGAACAATGTATTATCTTATTTGCCGAAGATGATTGTCTTTATATGATTATGATCTATCTTCTTGGGAAAAGTTTCTTTTTTTGCACACAGTTACAAACTTTTGTGAGAGCAGTCGTGGTAATGATTCCATTTGAAATTGATTGCCATCATTAGTCATTCGGGGTGTGCATATTTAGTCGACAACATCATCATCGACACCAAATTCCTTATTCAGTTGTACAAGTTATTCACTTTTTTTATTATTGTAGGCCTGAAATGGGGGTCATGTGTTGTGTCCGAGCTGTAGAACAGTCACCCGTTAAACCAGTTAATTCAACTAGAGCAATAAATGACAAACACAGACATGTTGATATTAACCTGCAGGGAGGACTGACGGTTTCTGCTGCTAGCTCTGCTGATGTAGCCACTCTCTGTAAACCTGTTGTCTCCAAGTTTTTTTCGTACTTTTAGACAAGTTGGCCAGTCAGAATTTTAATTTCCACTTAAACAATGAGCAAATTAGTCAATTCTGAACATCCCTAGTAACATCCCAATTAACTGTCTTTAGTATGATATGGGACCCATGTTCATATATGTTATATGTATTTTTAATTTCTAATTCCATTTACTTTATCAATCTCAGTGGGGGAAATTAAATTTTGCACTCTGTTGATACATGCTTCACACACATAGTCTGAAATACACCCACACATGCACAAACAGGACTCAATGACAAGCACTAAAGCTGAGCTGTATTAGGGGGCTTGCTCTTGAGGAGCGCACAGAACACTTGGGAGTGCTTTGGGTTAGGTCACCTTGGCAGTGCCCAGGAAGTAAACTGGCAACCCTCCAGCTACGAGCCCAATTCCCATACTTGGTCTGCGACAGGACTTGAGTGGGTGACCCAACCCTCATCCCTATGGACTGGGCTACTACTGCCGCCTACTTGAAAAAATCAAGTCTGTTTTTTTATGACAGAGCTATTTATTCATGTGATACATTTGAGAGCAACTCAGAACAAAAAATAAAACACTTGAGTAATCACATGGATTTGCTGTAGAGTAACTGCAGCTGACCATGGCTGCGTTATGCTTTGCTAGCTAGATCATAGCTTTAAAGTTAAACTCTGTGGTGCCAACACTATCCCACAGTGAGCTAGGTTATTTCTGAGTTGAAACATTTTCTTTGGCTCATGATGACTACAAGGTGGCTTCGAAAGACCGAGTATTCTTCTGTGGTTAGCTAATCAATGCACACAATTATTTGCTTGTGCGCACAAGAAAAAAGCTACACAGCAGGACTTCAAGGGCTCCATACAACTGTCTTTAAAAATGCTTAAAATCCAGTTAAAGATCCATTTATACCTGTATTTGTATTTGTTGTAATTACAATTTGATGTGACTATGCAGGATATAAGATTGTATTGATGATAATAATACACTGTATAATAATGAAAATGATAACAGAGAGGTCGTTTTCTGGTTTGTTGCAAATATGAGCCACATAACAGGGACTATGAGAGGCTTTAAATTAGCTCTGATCTGTCTGAAGGAACCTCCCCTATAAAGTGATTATAATTAATATATATAACATAATGTAAAGAATCATATGTAGGTGTGAGGGCAAGTTGGCTTAAAATAATATTTTACACTTGTCTCTGCGCAAAGGTGTAAATAAACAGCTCCTAACACTGAGATGTGTGAGTGAATCTACTTCAACATAACTCAGGGTGATAATTAAAAGTTCCCACATTAAAGTGGAGAAGAACTGAGGGAAGAATCAGAGGCTTTGAAACTTAAGAGAGTGACTGTGAAACATCTGTTCTCACGACACCCGGCTCGCTTTGGAGGTGTCTCGCTCACACAATCAGGGGTTTGCTAAAGAGATGTTAAATAAAATGGCTCTAACTTTGAGAGTCACTTTTACCGCTCACTGGATTTATTAACAACATGTGAGGAACTTTGAAAAAGTGTGTTTTCAAATCGAGAAAGTAAAGGTAGAATAAGGCTAAACGCAGAAATTCCACCTTTCTTTTCTTGCCTCCATTGGATTGGTGTCTAAGCCAATACTGCACCCTATTAACTTGCCCCCTTTAGTTTTAATTAAAGGGATTGTTCTAGTAGACGAGAGTGTGATTTTAACATTGGGGAATCATAACGATGAAGCATAAAAAAATGGTTTGTGGAGGTCGCTGTTTGAGAATTTGAATGGCCTCCACAAAGCTCTGGCCTTCACCCCATTCATCACCTTCGGGATGAATTTAAATACGAGCAGAGAGCCCAGGCCTTATCGCCTGACCTCACTAATGCTCTTGGCGCTGAATTGGAGCAAATGCCCGCAGCCAGGCTCCATAAGCTCATGGAAAGCCTTCCTGGTGGAGTTGAGGCTGTTATAGCCGCATACTAATCCCTGTGATTTTAGAATGAGCTTTGAACTATAGCATATGGCTGCGAGATTTGAAGAAGAGCAAGGTTTGGGGAGCAGGTGTCCGTATACTTTTGTCCCAGTGGGTTGTGTGTGGGTGAACAAATACAGAATCTAGGTAAATGTGGACAATTTTAGATTTTTGGATAATTTGATACACCAATTATATAATGAGAGCTGGGCCATCTAAATAATATGAGAGTCACTTCATTTACATCAACGCTATTGAATGATGAAGGCCAAGAGAAGCTTCTACACTATGCCGACGACATACAGCTGTTCTTGCCTTTTAAACCCAACAATGTCTCTAAGTTATCTATCCTGCTTGATTGTGTGGACTGTATAAAGCGTTGGATGGCAGAGAATTACCTTCAGGTGAATTCAGATAAGACTGAAGTTCTTATCTCAGCTCCTGACCGTGTTGTTCCTGAGGTGAGGAGAAGCCTTGGGTTTTTGTCCTCTGCTGTTAAACCTGCCCTACGCAATCTAGGGGCCTGGTGCGTGAAAGTAGGATTAAGATATCCGGGACAAAATGACTGAGCCGAGTTCACCCAATCCAAAACAAGAGCGTCCAGGCTCAGTCGGTTGCACAAAGACCAAGCCAGGATGAGCAGACACGGATTCATCAAGCCAGGTGAAACCAATCCTGGCTAAGTGCGTGTACGCGGCTTCCTTAAATAGACCCCAGATATTGATCGCAGATTCACTGATTCACCATGGCAACGCGTGCTGCATACTTTTCACCGTCAGAAGCGGAGATCCTCATGGAAGCATATGAAGAGGTGAAAGATCAAATCAGAAAGAAAGGCAACACAACATCAATAATTAAACAGCGTCAAAAAGCTTGGGAAACCATTGCAGATCGCCTGAATGCGTAAGTAGTGCACATGTACACACTTACACTCTTGATAATCACTAAATTAAAATTGTTGTGGAATCGATGCAGATGTGTTTGAAATTGTGTAAATGTAACTTCATCAGACTGTATAACTCTCTGATTTAATTTCCCCTTGGGAGAAATAAAGTTTCTCCTATCTTATCCTGCAAATGTGTGTGTGTATATATATGTATATACTTACTTACAGGACAAGATAGAAACTTTATTTATATATCTGTGTGTGTGTGTGTGTGTGTGTGTGTGTGTGTGTGTGTGTGTGTGTGTGTGTCACCCCAGCCGAAGACATGGCCTTATCACAAAATAAAGGCAGGCCAGTTTTGGAGGGGATCCTTGGGGGGACAGAAACAAATGCATGTCCCTCCCAAGAGGCTAACCGCTTCATACAAGGTACCTTCTTCCATCTTTACATGTGATGTAAGCACATTCATATCTAATCCATTTGGACTATCTGACTTTGGTTTGCCTTGCAGTTTCTGGCAGCACCATCTCCTTGCTGGAGCCACCAATGCCAGATGATGATGATGATGATGATGATGATGATCCAGTGAGTACACTTTAGGCCTGGCATGTTGCGTCTACTAGATTGAATATTAATTCCATTAAATGTGATAGGGTGAAGGCACTAGTTCTGCAGCAGCAGCACAAGCTCCAGCAAGAGAAGATGACAATAACAATGAAACCATCTCCTTGGAGGTATCATGTCAATCTTGTGAGAGTACTATTCAGTCTACAATAGTAAGGAGTCATCATTTGGTGCCCACACAAAATTTCACTTCTTAACAGGATCCAGATGAGTTCCCAGGGCAAACCCAGCCTCGCAACATAGTGAGTATTAATGGAATGACATTCCATTGGGCAAAATTTCTGCTGTACTAATTGTCATGTGTTTACAGAATCCACAAAGAATAAGGCTGCTGTATGGATTTGGCCTGCATTTATTTCAGTGTGCAGACATTATATACAGACTGATTGTGTATGCATTATTTTGTTGTATGCTTTTGATTCCATGCTTTCTATCTTGTAGAGTCACTGTGTGGCTTCAGTTTTGAAAGGAGCTGATGGTTTACCTGCTTTTATGTATCCTTATTCAATAAAGGAAGATCATGTCACTCTCTGTGTATTTATATGGGATGTGTATTTTATATATCGCGTGTGGGGAAACTAAATTATCTAATTGCAATTTGCAACATCTAAAATCATCATTTATCTACAATGATTAAAAATCAATGATCGCAAATGTTTAAATAATGACTGTGGGTCTAGTTGAATGTGATAACAATGTGTAGTGGACAGCAGAATAACTATTAGTTTCCGTTTGTGGTGACTGCTGACTGAGATAAGGGATGAGATTAAATAGATCCTGGAACTTAGCCTGGTCTGGAGCAGGCTAGCTCCAAAGACTAAATCTCCAAGGTAACTAATGTCATAAAATCTCCTGCTTCCTCCTATCCTACTTTCATGCAACCGGATCATGGATAAATTGAGCCAGGATAAGCAACATATCCCGGCTTAATCCCTTATCCTAGTTTCATGCAACAGGCCCCAGGGGTCCAAACGGGCCAGGCCCTTAGCCTGGACCAGCATGTAAATGGTTTGGTACGTTCTTCTTTTTATCACTTGAGAAATATCGCCAAACTCAGACCTTTTGTGTCCACAGCTGAGCTGGAAATGATTATACATGCTTATGTATCATCTCGCTTGGATTATTGTAATTCTCTCTTTACATGTCTTAGCAATGCATCCTTGAACCGCCCACAAGTGGTCCAAAATGCTGCTGCTAAACTGTTGACCAAATCATCCAGGAGGTCTCATGTTACACCGATCCTCCTTTCTTTGCACTGGCTTCCAGTTAAATGTAGGATCCAGTTTAAAATTCTTGTTGTTGTGTACAGAGCGCTCAATGGTCAGGCTCCAGTCTACATTAGGGTGCTTCTGAAGCCTTATAACTCCAGCAGGACTCTGAGGTCCTCTGATCAGGATTTGTTGGTTGTGCCTCGTACCAGGTTAAAAACTAAAGGAGACTGTGCTTTCCAGGTTGTTGGTCCTAAACTCTGGAACAGTCTCCCTCTGGAACTGAGAACTGTGGACAGTATTGACAGGTTCAAAAAGCAGTTGAAGACCTATCTGTTTAGGCTTGCCTTTGTTTAATTTGTCTGTTTTTATGTCATGTTTTTGTATGAATTTGCAATCTCTGTTTTGCCTTTAATGTTTTTCTATTGTTGTTGTTGTAAAGAACCTTGTGACCGCTGTTCTTGAGAGGTGCTCTATAAATAAATCTCACTTACTTACTTACTTACCACACAAGCTAATACATTGATCCTGAAATAAGGTCTATTGTACAATTAGTGGTAAATATTTGGTCTCTTGGGGGGATTTCACGACAAGTAGTGTTCAGTATGAAAGGGATTATGTATAGTGAACAGGTAGTTACAGGAGTTAGAATCCTGTAGGGTGAGCAGGATCCTGATGCAAAGCTTTAGCATGCCAACATAAGCTAATGTTTTAGCCACAGTGTCAACAGGCAGAAGTAAAATGAGCTGGAACTTCTGATTTTATATGACGTGTTTGATCAGGTTGTCCCTGGTGTTTTGCTTTTGCTGTGTAGAATTAATCACTGTTGGTATGGGGTTTCAACCAATCAGAATCAAGTATTTAACACAGCCGGGTCATGATATATTTTAGTTTTTGATCTGCAGTCACAAGTTAAGTATGCAGTAAATGCAGGCTTACTAGAGCAGACAGCTGCGCATGAGTGCACATGATTTCAGGGTTAAATAAAGCCAGTTCACATTTTGTAGACTGTAAAAAAAAATACTTTGCTCTGTAGCTGAGCCAAAAAGCGGAGCAACAATTTGCGGTAATCATTTTAACATCTAAGGAGGATTAGATAATACCACCATGACTTCTCCTTTTAGACCTAAACATGACTTTGCTTTTCAAAACTTCAGCTCCGCTGACATTTGATGGAGAGCCATTTTCAAATGGAACATTACATCCTATTAAAGTCGTATTTCTGCCTCTGTGTGTCGAACATTTGAACAGCCGGGTGAGAAGTGAAAATGTGCTTCCCCTCACTCTTAAATACCCTTGCAGGTGTTTTGGTGAAGAAGCATAAATTGATGTGAGTGATCCATTTCAGTAATTTGCTCCAATTTGCACCGCAGCATTGACACCTCTACAGGTACACGTTAAATGTGTCGATGACTGGGCCAAATTCTGTGCGGATACAGCTCCAGAGCGACGCAGAGCTTTACAGCTCATTTAATGTGTTGATTCCATTAAACCATGTTTGCACTGTAAAAAGTAGTGTGTGCAATGCATGAAGTTGATCTTATGGTTAAAACTACCATGTGTTGAAGGTGGTTGATGGTGTTGGGAGATTAAACTCTGAAATGTTGAATGTGACTACTAAGAAGTTTGAGCATTGAAATTCATGTCAAACAATTCAGACGTTCACATTAACTTTAAACAGTTTTATCATAATGTTGTGAAACCGGAGAAGGAATTTTAGGGATTGACCCACCACTCGATCAGTGAAAAGGATATTTGAGTGCGATGCAGTATAATTGAATGTAGGATATTTTTAGGCTTTCACTACAGTTACTGAATTTGATCATATTAGATTTAATGAAATTAGATGAACACAGTTGATCTCACCGGGAAGTTGAGCTTTTCACAGCAGGCAACGTTAATGAGACTCAGCAGGAAGAGAACATATAATATAAACACTGTTTCAAACAGGAAGCATCTGTAGTTGGGTTTTATTGGTTTTTAGGTTATGTTGAATTCTCTCCAAGGTGTCTCTGTTAAACAAACGGGCATTTTCATTGTCAATTTGGCAACACAGTAAATCCAAACCACAAGAAAAGTTGGTTTGAAATCCCTCAGTTGTAATATTCAACAACTTTTACACTAATAACTAAGGTAATAAAGTAAAACTCTTATGAAATATCTAATGAAGTACTGTATATTCACAAATATAGGTCCCAGACAAGGGCAAAGTGTGTTTATTGGAGGTCTCCCAGAGGAAAGAAAGCTTAAAGGGATGGTACTTTTCTTTTAAAGTGGGTTTATATGAGGCACTTGTAAATAGTAATTGTATCACCCACAGGGGATCCGAGTTAGCTCTGCCTCTTCGTTGGAAAGCCAGAATGAGAAACGGTATATAAACCCGGCTGCAGATGGGGTCAATTTTACCTTTTCATCAAGCTAATTTTAAGTCTGACCCAAACACTTATGTCAGTGTAGGTCTTCTCTATATATGGATATTGTTCTGTGATTTATTTTGCTGTCAGAAAGTCCATTTGTTTTTGGGACAAATTTTCATTCATGTCAAGCCGCATGCAATCATAACAGTGAGAGGCTGCACTAGCATTCATGATGGCGGACCCATAGACTGTAGTATCCGTGACATCACCCATTTGTTTCTGAAGCACTGTTTTGAAGAATGACATCAGCGGGTGCCATATTGGAAATGCTGAACACAACCTAACTTCAAGCTAGTCAAGCTAATGTGAGGTAAAGAGGCCTCCTCACCAACAGCTACAGTGTTCTCACTTGTCAGTCAAGTCAGCTGTGCCTCTTATTATTGAAAACTCATTATCTTAATATCTTCTAAACTGCTGAGTCATGAAAATTTCAAATGATCTATTCAGAGAAAATCATTTTTTGTACCAGACTGTAATTTTTATTTCTTCTGTACAGATTGCCTTATGTTGAATTGGTGTATATGTGGTTTGCGGTACTTCCGGAGCCCGCCTCAAGTGGACAATTGAGGAACTGCAGTTTATAACACTTCTGCACTGGCTTCATTTCTTGCATCCGGAGATTGCCGCTTGGGCATACCCCACGACAAAGCTTTAGCTGGATGATATCGCCATCTTCTAGGTGAAGTACCTCTCTCTGCATTTTATATTGCTGTTGTGGACACATCGGTGCGCGGTGTTAGCAGAATAGTCCATAAGCTTGTTGCACACAAACAAAAGCCCTCTCTCCAATCTGACCCAAGGACATCTAACACAAGCAGGTGCAACGTGATTTTTTCTGTGTGAGAGAAATTAAGCCAGACTCTTATCTTGGTGGTGAAGTTTGTCATTTCAGAGGGTTATGTTCCCTATTACTGTGTCAGTGTTTTGTCAGTGCAGTAACAAGCAATAGAAAACAAAACTTGAGCTGGTACAGCTGTAATAATGACAGCAATAAAGATGATTAGCTCGGCTCTAAATGATCTCTCTCTGAAATAAAAACATGAAGTCCTGGTGTGCGGAAACAATCTGGGATAAACAGACAAAAAAAACAAAAAACTGAAAAGTGACCCAGACTGTTTCAACACAACAAACCCACAGATCCTCTGCTCACTGCCCACTGCTCTGGCAGTGTAACAAAGACTGACGAGATGTGATGATTTTATGACCCCAACAGACACACACACACACACTCGCTGGCAGCCTACAGGTCTACCGGACGGACGGAAAAACTCCTGCTACCTCAGATGGTCGCCCCTGCTGTGGAATGGGCCGCATCTCGGCGTGCTTTCAGTTGCTTACAGGAAGAGAGCAGCATCTTGAAAGCCAAAGGCTTTGTTGAATCACTATTGGGTGAGGGAGGCAGTGAGTCAACAGGAGGATAAAGTGACTGAGCTCTTCACCATGGCCTCCAAGAAAAAAGTTATTAGAGAGGCAGGGAAATGTATCAAGTTTAAACACGCAATAGACAGAAACACACAGTGGGGGGTTGGCTGAGAATCTTTGAGTTTTTTGCATGAATCTTGCATTAAAACTAGTAGGAGAGAAGAATATTAACCAAAAGTGGAATAACACTTTGTGTTGTATCATGGGGAAATCATAGGAATAGGCTGTTTTGGATGGTGGCCAATACCAGGAACTCAGAAAGTCCTCTCCGGGGCATCACTTTAGCTCTGTCACTAAAGCAGGGGCCTACAGAGGCTGTATTCCTTGACACATTGGGCATTTCCTGTCTCTCTTCAACCGTCTAATCAAATGAAGACAAAAGTCCAAAATTGAATCTTTAGAAAAGTCAGTCTCTGAGCATTGGGGCACAATTAATCGCAATCATCATTATAGCCTACCCTACGTAAACAGCCACTCCTCCAGGGGGCGTTGGAGAGGTTTTGTCTCCACTATTGAGAGAGCTGGCACGTCATTAATAAGAGCATACTATGCAGCATCAGCTCAGAGTGGAAGACTAAAAACTAGAGACTAGTTTGGGGAAACAAAAGTCAAATGTCGGGAGCAGAAAACAACAAAAGACGGCTGGTTATCCCGCCAAACAGAGGTGAAAGTATGAAGAACAAGAAGAAGAATGTTTCCACTGATGTCAAGTCAGACATTGGAACAAAGATTGAGTAGAAACCAACAGACTTGAAGCTGAGAGTCAAAAAATGTCAAAGTATTGACGGATAAATTAAAACACTGTTTGTTTTGAATGTATCGTGGGATTGGTTGACAATGATAACTAAAAAAATATCAGCCAGCCTTATCTTTTTTAACAATGTTACATTTCCTTGACAATATTTAGGGAGAAACCAATCATTCTGCCTCCTCTGTTGCTGACAAAATCCCAATTGTGACCTTTTGAAGTTAATTAATTGCATGAGCAGCTCATTTAGAGTAATGCTAAATTTCATGCTTTAATTCAACAACAGTGTCTGTGCGACATCTATCATCATTTGAGAGCTAGTGGGTGTGACTAAGTGCTCTCGCTCTGAGGCACGGATCTGCATAAACAGCCACTGCAGCACAAACACTTATTTTAACAACATTCATATTGTAGTTTACCCAGCCCTGTGTCTTTTTACCACCGTGTTGAAAGATTTTGTTTTGTTTGTGTGGGTTTGCATTAGATGTACAGCTCCAGTAGTTTTGCTTGTTGCAAAATCTTGTCCAGAGGCACCTTGCAAGCAACTGAAAATTCTACCTAAATCTTAATAATGCTGGAGGAAGTGTTGTATTAGTATTACGAAAGATAATCCACGTAAACATGATGGTAAACCAATTTGTGCTTTTTTTAATAAACTGAAACAGAATGATGCTCACAACAAGCTTGGCAGCTACAGTAGATTGCATCCCCTTCTGTTGCATTTTTCCCATGAGTAGGGGAGAACGGGGTTGGTTGTCACACGGGTTGGTTGTCACACGGGTTGGTTGTCACACTTGTTATATCTCGCCACCAGAGGGCACTGTCTCTCAAATTGGGGATCAGAGCTCACTGACATAGTCTTCTCTGGAGTAAGACAGCTGAACTTGAGGTGAGAGGACTTTTTGTGTTTTTCATGTCAAATTGTAAATATTTAGCTCCTCAGTATTTTTCTTCTAGGCTTTTAAACGATGGGTTTATAACAAAACAAGTATTACCCTTACAAAGTGTGAGGGGAAAGCTATTGTTTAGATTTTTATTAGCTAGCTAACTAGTTGTTAGATGGTTGTTAGCCTTGATGCTAGCAAAAAATTCCGGTTTGGGTTGTTCGTCATATTCTCTTTGTACTATGTTGGTAAAATCATGCATGGTGAAATGAGTTGAAGTGCGCAGACCCTACATTTGCCATCACTGTAACTCAGACAGTGACTGCATGTAGCCTAGTTGAGTCGGCCTTTATTGTTAGGCCTATTTGTGTTGTTCTTTATGTTGTTATATAGGCTGGCCTTAAGATGTGTTTCCTGTTCATGTTCCTTGCTCATTTTATGTTAAAATGCATTAAGTCGGCCTATCACTTGTAAGTGCAATTAAACTTTCAAATTTAGTTCTGCCTTCTTGCCTTTTTTAAAAGATTTTTCTCATTGAAATACCATTGTGACAACCAACCCCATAGTGATGGGGTTGGTTGTCACAATGTGTCAGAGTGTCTTTGATAGTTAATTGCCTCTGTTACAATGAGTTGGAAAATGAGAGGGATACATATTTCGAGCCAACACCATAAGCTTCAATTTAATGTAGGAATGACTATTGAAAGATGTTTTGATGATGAGCAATCATCAAAACAGTAAAAAGTGTGACAACCAACCCCGTTCTCCCCTACAGTAAAATAATAGAACGTCATCAGCAAATGTGCAAACCATGATCCCGTAGATGGACTTCTTACTTTTTGGCTGCTGAAAATGAAGGCTCTAGCCATTAAAGTTGTTTTCTTTTGGACTGATTTAAATTGGATAATGTCTAAAAGAGTCTCCCACAGCTGGTATGCCATTTGGCGAGGACCAACAGGTTGTTACCCCTGTTTTGTTTTTTTTACTTCTTAAGGTTACTCACCCAAATTATCATTGAAGAATGTCGTGCAGTATGACAATGCGTAAGGCTTAATTCTTGGCCTCTGGCTGACAAAAGAATGAAGTCTGAAACTCTTGATCTTCACAGGATCATGTAAAAACATTCTTCCCCTGGGTATTTTCAAATGAATGAGTGTCTGACAAGCGTTTGCCACGCACAAGCCGAGAGCGAACAACGTACTGTCTTTAGGTCCCAGTGATACGTCAAACTCTATTCACATTAGAAGGTATTCATGACAAAGCCCTTCACGAAATCTAACACATATATGGCTCTTCACTTCTGTTATCCTCCTGACAGTTAGCAGACACATCTAGGCCTCCACAGCACCCGCCTTGGTATGGTTTATATCCAATTTGAAACAGCTCCCTCCAGGCTATCCTGATGGAGTCTCTTTCTTCCCTAGAAGAGCCCCATGCACCGCTAAGGCCATGTGACGCTCTGCAGACAGTTGGAAGCGTCTCCTCCCTGTCAAAGCTGAACCACAGTGGCGGGCATGACTCACAGAGGAGCTGTACTTTCTAATGACACGAGAGCGGAGGCTGAGTCAATCTGACCTGACAGTCTTGCATAAATCACGGCCCTTCGATTTAAGTTGCTTTGAGGAGTGTCAACAAATCCACGGGAGGAATATTAGACTCTGCTGTAGGTAGGGACTCCGCCTATGAGAACTCATTATGGGGTGTCTTCCTTCATGCTGTGCCAGGCTGTGTTGACTGAATTGCTAAGCTTATTTCAGATTCACTGGCAGAAGCTGGAGTTTTTAAATTCCCCACTCGGGGTAAGGGCCCACCAACACCTGAAGACCATTTCAGGGGTTATACATGTTTTTCCAATGACTGATTCTTTAACAATGTGAAAACAGGTAACTCTAGGTGTGTGGACGAATAGAGAATAATGCCATTAAATGATAATGCATGGAGAACAAGCTCCCTGTGTAAGCTGTTTCTTGTCTTAAGAAAAAGTGATGAGAGAGCAATGTGGAAAGCGCCACAATACGGCATTTAGCTTCTAATCTCACTGTTAATCTTTCCACTTGAAAGTGTTCAACAACAAAAGGCTGCTTTTCCCCCTTTGAAATCAAAGTAATTACATGTTTTTTTCCCTGGATGAAAAGAAAAAAGGATGCAAGCCCCAGTTTGCAGAAGTGATTCACACTATTGTGAGGCGAGGCTAAAAAAAACTTAAGATCCTCCTTCACAAAGACAAAAGAGAAATGTAAGCAGACGCCCCTAAGGATCAAAATGAAACACTTTAAATATAACAACTTTGCCCTTAAGTAAACAAATGTAAACTGAATCTACTTTTGTTTTTTAACCTGCTAAAAGCAATAAAAAATTCTATATCCTTCCGTATGTGTCACTGTCGTCAAATGAAGCCTTTTCCTGCCACAAACACCAGCTAAATTTCATTAATTCAAGTATTACACAACTTTAAGTGATATAACAGACACACAGGGTTTCAGCTCTGAAAACTTTTAAGGCTCCAGGCGTTTTTTTCCAATATTGGCTTCCACTCAAGTAAAAAAAAAAAAAAAGAGGGGGAGCACTTTAATCAAAAGTGAAAGATCTACACACAAGGGAGGGCAGATGTAAGACGGTTTCAACCGCTGATCAAGAAGCAGGAGAAGGAGAGAAGTGTGTGATTCAGCTCCATTATTGGAGAAGAACTGCAGCTCCACTCTAGGGTGGGAGGGAGAGCTATAGAGAGCCGTTGGTTTATGTGTCTGTCAATGTCACGTCTCCTCAGGATCACGGTTCAAGGCAAACAGCAAGGATAAAAGGGGGGGGGGGGGACTGGTGCATTGCTGAGAGGGTGCTGGTAGGTCAAAGGACCTTCAACTGAGTTGACGTTGGTGGATATTGTGCTCTTCAGTGATTTGAGGGATGGAAAATAGCATGGGGTGTCTATCACTAAAAGAGGGAAACAGAAAACACTGTTTCTGTCAGAGATGATGGCGTTTTGATACAGCTTGAATCAATTAGATAACATTTACAGTTACTGTTTGTCAAAATGTTTTTCACTATCATTACCCATCAAATAAATATTTAGAGCTGTATTTGTTGGTCTGATGTTGTTCTGGTGTTAGCCTAGCATGGCAGCTAACTAAGCTAACTTTAGCTCAACAAGCTTGAGCTAACGTTTTTTAAGCTAGCAGCTAACTCATTTTAAACAAGGGCTTTATAATGGACTGAAATACAAGCTTAATGGTTTCATATTATACTAAAGGACTGAATCTTACGTTGCAAGTTAAGGAAAAAATTCCCATGTTTCATGTGTTGATGATGAAGATAGTTGACATGATATCAAAGGAAGGCAAGAAAAAGCTCTTGTTTTTATCCAACTTTACACTTACTTTCATTTGACCCTATTCAAAGACAAAATAAGTCAAGTAGTAAAAAGAAATAGGCCCCAATGTCATTCATGTGGAGATATCAAAGCTCTGCTAGCATGAACTTCCTATGCTGATTGGCAACTCTTTGTTAGGGAAAGGGGCTTGTTAGAATACATTATTCTGTCATAACCACTCTCATCAAAATAATTAATCATTTGCATGTAATAAGTTAAATTTGGCGGTATGACTGTTCTGGGAGCTCCCTGCCCTTCCTAGTGCCTACGTGGAATGCCAAAGCCTGAGGTGGGGAGAGCACACTCTCCTCCCCTCTCTTTCATGTGAATACATGCAAAGCCAAGGCAGGGAGAGCAGCAGCAGCAGCAACAACCCCCAGGGGTACAGAACAGAGCGGGCGTCAGTAATAATACAAATGACACTGGTAAAATCAGACACAGCATAAAAGGAGGTTCTGGAGTGGGGGCGAGCTCCAAAGCAGTTTGCAGGGGAAGCAACAAGGGAAGGCAGGCTAAAGCAGTTTAAATATAACGCCGCTATTGTAATCAGCTGAGCTGTCAGCTGATAGTGGCTGGCATTAAGGGAAGCCGATGTACTGTGGGCCAAGCTTGAATTTGTGGCCTGCCTGACCTAACGCTATGCTCCTTTAATGATGCACTGTACGAGATTTGGTGGCCCCCGTATTGGAAATAATAACATAACTTTTGATCAATCTAAACCTAGCACAAAAAGTAGGGACATTTGTGTTTGCTGGATTATTTATTTGTTGTAACACTGCTTCTTGGTAATACACCTTATACTGTTGGACGCCTGTTTATTTCCCTTTTAATGGTGCCACATTTGTGAGGAACACACATTTGTGGGATGAGCAGCAGAGCTGAGTATCGGTGGGTTGCGCCCATTAAAAATTTGTCAAATCTTCTCTGCCAATGCCAAACAGCTTAATCTGCCATTGACTCTTGTTTGGTGTTAATTGGTGAATTAGATTATTGAAGTCCGAAGAAACAAGACATTTTGACAATTTAACAATTTGTTCATATATCAAACAGGAGTCAAACTGTGTTGTTGGTTTTGTTTGGACTGACCAAAAGCCCTGTTTATGTGCATTAATGGTGTGGTTGTACAGCATACATTTGGTTGACCAAACACTATTTGTCTCCTCACAACCTTTGAGTCAGTTCTTGAAAGATTTAATGCTTCTAAAGGAATAGGACGATCAATATCTTACTAGGGAGCTCTGCTTTGCTACACCATAACATTAAAGCATCTTGCAAAGCAGCATGCAATATTGTCATCTCATACTGCCTCCATGAATAAAATTGATATAGATTTTCCCAGCTTGTGTGCTTTAATTTCAACCTTTCCTTTCAAGTTGTGTCTCCTAAATGGCAAACGAAGCAAACAAATTTCAATGCTGTATGAGGGCATGGGAAAAACCACTGATTCCAAGGATGTCTGAAAAATGTATTTGCAGTGCAGATCTCAGTGCAGATCTCAGATAATTTTCTTTCAAAACTGCAACCACCCACAGGCTTCTAAAGCTCCAGCTGGCAAGCAATCCTGAAGAGAACAGATTCTACCCCAGCAGGGGCCATAGGGATGCGGCGGCAGAGAGTAAAAGAAGCTCATTCTGTTGATTAAATTTAGTTGATTTAGCTGCTTGGCTTTCTCCAGGGTGACTTAGAGCTCACAAATTATCAACTTTAAATGGTGGGTCTTCACTGAGATTGTTCATGTTTACTACACATAGCGTTTGTTTAACATGGGTTCATCCAAATTCGATGGGTTCCAACCTTTAGCTAACTTATAACCCATGTGATGGTTCTTGGAAAATGTACTTTTCAATCCTGCGGTTTTTATGGCTTCCTGCAGTGCAGACATGACACAAGTAATTGCTTTCCAGGATTTCCATTACTGAGAGTAGACATAGCTATTACGAGCTTTAACAATTCATGAGGAGCCTGTCAAAACTATGAAAATGTATTCTTGCTGTCAGGGAAGTTATTGTGATGAAACTTATTTTTACATGATCATGAATTTCCCATGACTGTGCTTAAGAATTCAACGCATATCCACCAAAAACACCATGAAAACTGTCAAAGTACTTACTCATACACTTTCAGCTTGTAACACTGGCTGTTCAAAAACAGAAACTCCCAGTCAGGTCCGTAGTCAATAGCCAGCATCTTCTGGAGGTCACTGAGGAAACAAAAGTAAGTGTATCAGATCAGCAGTTTTCTTCACAGTGAAATTGAATTGTTTCTGATACGTGACGCATGATAAGATTTCAAACAACTCACACTTAAAGCTCCTGTGAGTGGTTTCTAAATGGCTATGAAACAGACTTAAAAATAGCACTGACGCCTCTTTATGAGCTACAGATGCAAAGAAGATAACCAGGAATGGGACACATCATTACACTACAGTTAATTTGAAAGCCTGAAACTGCTGTGCAGGGTAGGTGTCCAACAAGGCGATTACATATGCACAGCCTGTTTTTAACATATTTCAAAGCAAAGATCCTGGATTAGTGATATATTTGACTGTTAAAATAAATACTGATGAGATGTTTGGTTTAAAATTACCAGGACAAGCTCAGGGTCAGCAAAGAGGTAGGATGTTCCACCTTGTTCACATAGGGTACCCAAAAAAAAGGTCCTAACAGGAGCTTAAAAAAATTGCAAGTTATTTTTGTGCTTACACAGAGGTTTTGAAAAACATTGTACACAGTTTTGTTTCAGATTCAAAATTAAGAGTTTAATTGTATTATTTTTTGTTTTTACAGATCTTGGTGTTTGGGCATGCTTTCGTTGGCTTTTTGCATGTGATGGTGCTTTATTACAAAAAGATTTATCAGATTTACCGTAAAATCTGGTGTATAAGGCACACTTTTGACACATTTTTCCTACTTAAAAACTGGGTTTCGTACTATATACTGGTAAAAAATGCAGAAAGGTATTCTATTTTATATCAGTAATTAACCCAGGATATGGCACTCCAAGAGGCAAGTGGCTTCTTTGCTTTGGGTTCAAAGCAAAGCAGAGCAGGCTGGTGGTTCCACCACTTCAACAGCTTTTCTCCTCATTAGGTCATAATCATGCATTAATGAAAACAGTGATATACTATTAAGTTCATAAACCTTGAGGAGTGCTAGTTTAAGCACACTCCTTTGGTTCTCAACTTCAAGTGCAAGTGACCAGCAGCAGTTGGAGGCATAGCGTTTTTTGTGATTGGTCATGGGGAGGTGGTCCTACCTCAAAACTATCAAAGTTACCTCAGACAGGGCTCAGTTATGGTACTTGTAATTAACAAACCCCACATGGTGAAACCAGATGGTATGAGAAAGAGTTAAACAGCTAAACAGAAACTGCATGTTGTGGACTGTGATGAACACAGGAAGACAGTTCAGGACCCCCAAAAAACTGATTTATATTCCAGATTTTATGGTACCTCCCACTGAATCATAACAACGGCATCATGGCATAATTTGTATTGGAGGTTTTTGACAGTACACAGCTCCTGTAATCACATGAGTAGAATAGTTTTGAGCATATATCCTCATGTAAAGGTTGCATTTTTTTGTATATATCTGAGTGGAAGCAGTGTAATGTTTTGAGCACAACACTGCAGAAAAAGCTTCATTTCACACAAGAGAAAAGAGGGTGTTTCAAAGTTCTGGATGTAGGTCAATTACTTTGAGTCCCCATACAAGCTGCTTTAATAACTTCTAAATGACTCCTAACTGTGCTGACAGTGGAGCTTTATTTTCCTCGATGCTTAAAGTAACTGACTTCTTCCACAGCGTGTTGATGAGGTGGCCCTTTAAAGCCCATTTCTATGCAGTGTCTCCAATTATTGGAGCTGGTGAGGGCTGCTTTTCTTCACTTATCGCAAATAAGTGAACTGAGCCCTATCTTTAACGGTGCCCGGGCCCTTATTTCCATATTCATAAGCCAGGACTTGCTAATGGGGTTAACAAATGTTTAGGGGAGGGTGATTTTTTTCGCTTGAGGTTGATGAGGTAGGGGGGATCAGGAAAGCAATGCAGGTTACGTAACTGTGTGTGCATGTGAATTTCTGCAGGGCAGGGGTCAGGACTTTCATGCACAGAGGCAATTTTGGTGGAAATTACCCTTTACAGCTCCAATGAGGAATAAAAGATAGACACTACAGTGGATCAATCTTTAATTTTAAGCTCATTTTAGAAGGTAGGAGGACATAGGACACGTATGTCATCGTGCTATTAAAGGATAAAGCCTGGAGAAAATAAGGAGATACTCTTATGCACATAAATGACAGTGAGTAATTTGACCAGGAGCGGCTTGAACAAGGTGGACGATGAAGAAAAAGAGGGATTTAAGTCATGTCATCTCCTTTTTCCTCTCTTCCTGTCACGCAGGGTTTCGTTTCAGGGGATAAATCTTGACCTTTCGGTAACTGCCATCTCTGTGGCCGGCTCTCCTCTCTCCCTGCTGTAATGAACAGTTGACAGGCCTAAGGGCCACAGCAGCTACTTATCAGCTGGCTTCGAGCTCTGTGGAAACATCTGAGACAGAGCAGGAGTATGCTATAGGAATTTTCATCCAATTCTGCTCAGGTTTCATTTCCTGAATGACACAAAATCAATCTAATGACTAATGACTATTGTTAAAGTTAGAGAAAAGTTTTTCAAGGTTGACAGATTTTCAAGATGAGAAAATAAGATAATGACCAATTTGATGTCACAGGGGGTCCTTTTTTCCATTACCACAGACATGATCAAAGTGTTTTTTGCCCGGCTAATTTATGCCATGTCTGTCTTTTAAAAAAACCCACATAGAAGTTAGTTTAATTCATACTGAGGCAGACACTCTTCGGCTCAAAGTAAGTCAGAATTGGCCTACCCGCCAGAGCACAGTAGGCAACCAATAGCATTTGTTTTTCTTCATTAAAATTAGCCCTAGGTATCACACAGAGCAAATTCATTACTGTGCAGCTTCCGAGCACAGAAGGATGGAGTCTATTTTAAGGCCTGGTTATATACCACCCAGCCTGCAATGCTATAGCAATGTGAGAAGCAAATGCATCGTCCACATGATGTAAAGAAAAAGGATTCACCCACAAAGACGTGACAATAGAAGCTACCTCTTCTCTTTTTTCCTTTGTTATCCTTCCCTTACCTTATTTCTGCGTTCACTGTCTCGTAGGCTTCTTCTACCTTCCTCAGATTGGTCGCCTCCCACTCTGCAGCTAGACAAAACAAAAGGTCAGACAAATTAACAATGCAGAGTTGTTGTGCCTCAACAGCCGAGTGTTGCCAAACAGTGGGCTTTTAATGTAGGCTGTTACATCTAGGAACTGGAGGAAAGCAAGGCTGCACATAAACAGGGGAATATAATGTGATTTCCAGGTGCGGTAACTTCAGAAAGCCTGCAAGCTTATTAGACTGTTAACACCAACGACAGTGCTAACTGAGAGTAAGAGGTAAAAGCAGACAGAGGGAGTGTGAGAGCAGCAGAGGTGACCACAGTGATGATATGTTTGTCTCTCTTTATCACACTTGCACGTCACTTATATGACACTATGTCACACTGTCAGGGGAGCAAGGTCTTCAGAGTCTTTTAAGTGGCTGTGGCAGGTTTAAAAAGCTGAACAGAACTGTACATCCATATGAATAACCTGACTGTGTGTTTTGTTGGATGAATCTGTTGTTAATAAACAGCTTTTTTATTTTTGAATTTATATTATTTGACAAAGTATTATACATTTGTTATAAATCTAAGGCAGCAATAACTAAAAGGCCACTTGGGGACAGAGAAGAAAGCTGTATATATCAATTAATCAATCTTAATTCATATAGCGCCAAACCACAACAAACGTTCCTATGATGCTTTTACAAACAGAGCAGGTGCAGACCATACTCTATGTTAAATTATTAAAAAAGGCCCAACATCAAGACAGGGTAAGAACAAGTGGCAGCCTCCGGTCTCAAAATATGAAGCCCATGCGGAAGTGTTATAAACTGCAGTTCATTAAGAATCTGCTTGAGGCTGGCTGCAGAAACACCAGAAACCACATACACACCAATTCAAAGAAGACGATCTTTGCAGCATTAATAAACATGTTTACAGCCTGGTTAAAAAAAAAAGGCTTGGCTCTTTGTAGCTAATTCCTCTATCGGCACACACTCTAACGCAACGGTTCAGAGGATATTAAGATTACAAATTTTTACCCAAATAAGGACACGACTGGCATGACTGGCATGAACACATAGCTGTTGGCTAGGAGGCTCAAACTCCGCCTCTTTACGTCACACTGTGCCTGGTTGAGTTCTGCATTTTCAATATGGCTGCCGCCGTCAATTGGCTTCAAAACAGCGCTCAGGAACAGATTGGTGACGTCACCGATAATACGTCCGTTATTTATACAGTCTATGGGTAAGACTCAGTCTCATCTCATGTTAATCCACCATGAGAAGAGCACTTTGCAGCATTTAGCAAGTTAATAAAATAAAACTCCAACTCCATAAGTGTTGGGACACTATGTAAAGTATTGATAAAAAAAACAAGTTGATGGTTTGCAAATGATTTAAAGCCAATATTTAATTTAAAATAGTACAAAGACAACATATCAAATGTTGAAACTGAAAAATTTGATTGTGTTATTAAAAATATTCTTATTTGAAGCCGGCATGAAGTTTCAAAACAGTTGGGACAGAAAACAGGTTAGTTACAAGACTGGGTATAAAAAGGGCACTCCAGAAAGGCTGACTCTCTCAAAAGTAAAGATGGGAAGACATTCAACACTCTGTGAGAAACAGTGTGGGGAAATAGTTCAACCATTTCAGAATAATGTTCCTGATAGTAAAATTACAAAGCATTTAGTGATTTCATCAACTTGTAACATAATATCATGAAAAGAGGCCCAAAACCAATACTGGGTGGACGTGATCTGCAGGCCCTCAGGAGGTACTGCATTAAAAACAGACATGACTCTGTAGTTGAAATTACTGCATGTAATAATGAAACAATAGGCTATCTAAACACGATATATACAGGTTTTGGAGCAACATACACTGCCATCAAGATAATGCTGTTTTCAAGTAAGACCCTTCATAATACAGCAAAACTACCTTGGGCATGCATTACAACAGCATGGCTCCTTAGTAGAAGAGTCTGGGTGCTAAACTGGCCTGCCTGCCTGCAGTCCCTATTTGTCCCCTACTAAAAATATTTGGCACATCATGACACAAAAATTACAACACTGGAGACCTCAAACTGATTAGCAGCAGAAACCCTATACCAGGAGGATGATTTTCAAACTATCAAAAAATGTTTTGATTAACATTTTCACCTTTATTTGACAACACTTTGAAAATCTATTCTAAATCTAATCTCTCTAAATCTTGGACGCAGAAGACCAGCTGTAGATACAACATATTTTTCATCTTGGCTTCATTAGTATTCATATAGAGATAATTTTTTTGGCCACTTGATGAATATTTACTCTCGTTTTAGCTCTATTTTGGTTTCCAACCACCCCCTGGGGAAATGTGGAGCTCTTTAGCTGTTAAGTGCTCCACTGTCTCCATAGCCAGTCGCTAACTCTACCCGTCACTTAGTGTCGGCCTGGTGTACAGTCAGTACATCAGAGCTTTTATCTGAAAACAGCCTCCTGCTGATGCTCCAAACAGGGTTGAAAAGAGCAGAGTATTTAAGGCCACAAAACCAAAGCAATGAGATGAAAGATGTTAAAACACTCAGTGGAGTGATAATGTTCTTTCGGTTTGTGACTTCGAGCAACTCCTTTCATGTTACACCACGGTCCTTTGATCAGTTGTTTATATAAAAACAGTATAGTGCCGCTTTAAGCCTGCTCACAGCAACAAGGTGAAACACTTGCTATTTCCAGGCTCTTCAAGTTTGGAGATGTCACCTTGATGTTTTCTACCAAAGCAGATAGAAAAGTTAAGGAGGTTAGGAACGCAATATTAGCAGTTTTGAGGGTTTTACTGTTTTAGGAGATGATGAATCTGCAAGGATTAAAAAGTTCACACTGATGGCGGCATTAAACTATGTAGACAATAACTTAAAGTTTAATTGGTTCGTTGCGCAGTGATGCTGCTTGCAGAAATAAGTCTGTAATCTTTTAAGTAAAAGGCTAGATGGACTGTCTTCCTCAAGGTATGAACCAGACCATGGAATCCTGGGAAATTTGAAAGAACGCCATAATTTGCATCCCTTATTGTTCAGCTACAGAAAAGCAATACATAATAATAGTAATAATAATAATAATAGTTTTATTTGTAGAGCACTTTTCAAAAACCAAGTTACAAAGTGCTTTACATGGGCAGTAAAATAAAACAGGCAGATCATAAAAACACATAAGTCAAGATAAAGAAATAAAACATGTTTTAAAAGATATTAAATTCCCCTAAAAGAACTCTAAAGGAATACAATTATTTAAATATATATTTCTTAAGACGGTTAAGATAAAATAAAGTCAAATACAATTCAGATGAAATCTGGGAAGGCTTTGCGATAAAAGTATGTTTTAAGAATGGATTTAAAAGAGCTCACTGACTCAGCAGACCTGATAGTGATATTTTGGAGAGGTATCAGACTATATTTCAAGTTAAAACAATGTAGACTTTTGCTACTTTTTTCTAGGCTGCATTGACATTACACCCAAGTGACATTAGCTAACACTAGTTAGTTTGGTGCCCCCTGTGGATAAAATGTTACATCACATTTTTACAGCTTGCTCTGTGCATTTGTAATGTTTAAGTATGAGACACAATGTAAAATGGTACTGTGTATATTTCTGACACTGATCACCGGTTGGAGCTCTGGCTCATGGTGAGATTAAAGCCAAGGCTCCAGGTGATTGGGGTCAGCTGTGAAGGAAGCAAATAAGTTTTGACTATGTCATTGCGTTTAAGTACTGTGAGTCTGTTGGAGTGCATCTATTTGATGTGTTCGTGGTTCATTGTTTGTATGGGTTGTTGGAGTTCTGATCATAGACGTGAAATATACAGATCGTCATATACAAACTCATGGTGGCCATTGGTTTTATTGCTTTGCCAAGACGCTGATCCAAGAGAGTTACAAAATTCGACCATAGTGATATACTGAGACAAATATTAGTATTGTTGATGTTAGTCTCTACAACACAATCTGACTGAGATTTATATGCTGTTAGTGGGCCGACATTCTCTAGTTTGCAGTACTGCCACTTCGAAATATAACCCTTTGGTGTACCAGGACCTCTTCACCATACCGTAACCTCTCACTGGCTGCCAGTACCTTTTCCTGTCCCCTCCATATCACAGTTCCTCAAACAACCGCTAAAATACATTACCAATAGTGCCCTACGTGACGCCCACATCCTTTCACTGATAGTACCTGATTAAATTTGAGTAAAACTAAATGACAGTAATGTTGGAAAGACTCCAAAATGGCAAAGAGGAAGAAGGGGAGTACCATAACTTATTCTTTCCTCTTAAAGGACTGCTTATATGTCATGAATAACTTATCAAAGGAGGCTAACACGAAAGTGGAAGCCATAGGAGTCTGTTATTAGTCTGTTACATAGGTGTAACATGTTGTCAATAGTGTCTTTCCCTGTATGGTTAAAGTAGAACAAAGGACCTGACAACCTGAAGAGTCTGGAAATATGAGCCGAAAATGCAAAAAAAAAGGAAAAAAGCCTGGTTTAATTATGCCGTACTGACAGATTCTGGGATTTACTGGGGTTTCTGGTCATGGACAGGTTCATCTCTGTTGTCGTAGAAACTCTCACTTGTGCCTGGCACCGTGGCAACAGAAAAGAATTGTGTATGCTGTAAGGACCGAGTGGGAAGCTGTCACAGCCCTGGCCTGAATACCAATTAGCATGTTCCTTGCATGTGGTCTCAGCTGGTTGCCCATAAAGATACCCCCCGCACAATTCCCCCGGCAAATATTTCTTGCCAAACCTTGTACAGATGTGGTGTGACCGAGAGGCAAGCTGTGATTTCCCCACGCTGTAATGGCTATTTTTAAAGCACCAAGAGGGGCAGATTTGTCCCTAACCCACCCCAGATCCCCTCAAACTCCTCCAGAAAACCACAGCTCTCTCCAGCCCTCTCTCTGATACTCTCAGTTTCTCTCTCTTGCCCTATTTCTCTCTGTCTCTGTCTCTGTCTGTCTCTCTCTCTCTCTCTCTCTCTCTCTCTCTCTCTCTCTCTCTCTCTCTCTCTCTCGCAGACACACATACACGCACACACCAATCTTCAGGCATCAGCAATGACAAAAGGAGACGCAGAATCCCAAGTGGGTGACATTTGACCCCTTGCAGCAGCCCAGCCGTATAGGGAGACAGACTGAGAGAGCAGCCAGGCGTACAGACGTAGCGAGAGCAGGAAACACAGGGCGAGTGAAGCCTCTCCAGTGGTCTCTGCACCAGTCAGGCCGACATAACCTGAGGTACAGTGCACCAAATCAACCTCAAGCTTATGCTCTAATGGCTGCGAGAATTAGATTAGCGGTCATACGGTCGTTGGATGTCATGGCATCACAATAACAGCAAGGATAAATTAGCTGCTCCAGCTTGTTTTTATGTACTCATGCTACATAAAGCTAATCAACATAATGGTTCTAGTTTCTAACAATTATTTACTGATGTGCTTAGGAAGAAATTGCTCTGCAATAAGGAAAAAAAATGTACATTTCGTATGCAAAAATGGAGGACAAATAGAAGCTAAATTGACAAATGGTTGACTTTTTCTACTTCATGAGGCGGACTTTACTTCTCTTTTAGCACTAGATGCTATCAAGAAGATATTTGTGAACCACAGAGGCGGGGGACAAAAATAGTGGAGGAAGGATATTCTGTGTATGTGCAATCTTCTGTCAGAAATCTCCTGTGCATACACACCTAAAACTGCAGACCGGAGATGCTCTGTTTACATTCGAGCGGATCGATAAGCAAGGCAGTTTCTCTGCGGCTCCAAGAAAAAAAGAAGAAGCAGGGAGTCGCTGCGGCGATGCTTAACCGAAGAAGCGCAATTCTACGAGGCCACCCTTGAACCTCATACTCGCAACAAGCAACTGACACCTTCAGCTAGATTATGTTGACTACAAGGCATGTAGGTGTTTGCTTTGTTGTCTCTTAAAGCCAGCTTTATAAAATAAAGACAGTCAATGTGCTTGAGCTTCCACAATGGCTCCTATTCGGAATAGTTTCCTTTGTAACCTCTTGTTATTCACCGCCATCTCTCATCCACTTTCCTTTTGTTTCATTTTGACTTTCTACACTGCTTCAGTATTTTCAGCATGAGCTCCTCAGAGTCTTCCTGTCACCCTCACCTACCTCTCTCCACCGCTATTTCCTCCGTTTCTCTCCTCTTTTGATGAACCTGTTCTGACTGCAGAGTGGGGAGGGCTAAAATATAGGTTGAGGATTCCTGTAATGAAATGTTTACAGTGGGTTGTAACAATGAACAAGAGGCCTTTCAGATACTGTCAACAGGGATGGTGAGAGAAATAATAGCCACCTGCTAGCATCAAACAGAAACGCCCAGAGGTGGAAATTACACTGTCTTTTATAGAGACGCAATGTTAATTGAAATGATTCAACAAAGTAAGCATTTTAATCTGTAATAGCATAAAATTAAACAAAAATGTAAATGAAAAAAACTGCGGTACACTTCCATTTCCTTAGGATTCTCTCCTCATCCGTCCAAATCTCACAAATGATTGTGAAACTGTAGCAGAGGCTGCTGTGAGTTGAGGAGAGGTCGATCTTGCCCCCCGCATAATCGTTGTGTTGGAGTGTCTGATTATATTAGGGTTGAGTGAATAACAGTAGCTGGCAGAAATAGCATCATGTTTTGAACTATCAGTACAATTCATAGCCCTGCGACTGACTCAGTTTGTATTCATTCTCCCACACTCTCCCGCAACTCTCCTTTTATCCACTGAGGCTGAAGGACGAGTGCAGCACCACGACTCGGACGTACGGAAAGTAAGAATGGACCAATTCACTGAGCGGCTGCATTTTTTTTTTCCATTTGATTAAAAAACACTGAGAGTAAGCACTTTAAAAAATTAACTTGGTTTATAGAATACAGTCAGATCTTACAAAGTAATGACTTACATGTTAGGAAAATGAATACAGCCAATCTGGTACACATGCATGCGTGTATGTTAAGTATTGATGTGATGGTTTCAACAAGGTCAGTCACACAGGCCCCAGTGTTTATACAGTGAACACTTACAAGGACTGGCATTAGTGCTAAAACAATTGGTTGGTAAATTGGCAAAAAAATATCCCATTAACATCAAGTGACTCATCAAGAAATGCCTAAAGAGAATGCTGTTCTTGCTTCACAGATGTTTCTATTTCTGTTTTTCTTTAAACAGTTTAACACTCTAACCACTGTAAGTGGAATTTATTTGGTGTTCTGGAACTGTGGTTGAGAGTTAGGGCCTGTGTCCACTAACAGGGTATTTTTTTGCTGGCAGCGCATTTTTTTTCTATTCTAATCCACAAAAATTTAGTATTTTCATTGCTGAGGGTCATGAGCGCAAGAATGCACTCAGTGTTGACTGTTTTTTATTGCTGAACTCTTACAGTGGTCTCAGTGGAAAATAGTTCAGCTTCTGGCTTGTCAATAGAACTTATTCCCCCATCAATATTTACATATATTTACTATATTTACACCAGGTAAGTTCTGTGAGACAACTTTTGTAACCGAGCAATGATGACTGCTGTAAAGAAGAGCTGTAAAATTGAGGTTATCTGCAATACCAGTGCAAAAAATGACCATCAGTGGACACAGGCCCTTAAACAAAGAATTTAGACATGGTATGTTGGATTCCTTTCAAACTTATGATAATGTAGTTCCATCTCCCAACATATCATTGACTGAATTCTGTTTTTGAGTTAAAAAAAAGAAGAGTTAAAAAAAAATTGGAAACAGGTTTTTTTTTTTATCTTTGAGAAACAAAAATGTTTTAGTTTTTGAGAATCACACTTTTTTTTATTTATACTCATCTGTTTTTGTCTGTTAAATATGAGGATACAAATAGCTACTGTTCAACTTAACTTAGATTAGCCAAAAGGCAAACAAGGACACACTTGGTTCTGTGTGAAAAAATCAAAAATCCATCTACTGAAACCTTAGCACCTGAAGCTTAAAATCTTGTCTCATTTGCCATATCCTGTTAGTATAAATAATACCCTTTGCAGTTTTTAGGGATGTCATGCACAGGACAATTTCTTTGTAGGGAGAAGTGACTTTCCTCGTCTTGTCATCACCAAAAAGAAGCTGCGGAGTATTCCTCCTGGCCAAGAATTTACCTGCCACCAAACAACTCCCTATGACTCTCTTAGAGAACATTCAGCCTTATGCTTAGTAAGGGATAATGTATAGAGAACAGGTGGTAATGCAAATTAGAACCCTGTCAGGGTGAGCAAGGCCCTGGCATGAAGTGAAGGGGGTTTGTATTGTCTTGTCTCATCATCACTCACCCCCTCTGAAGACCAGCCGGAAACTTAGACTTTTGCCACAATGTCAACAGGCAAAGATGAAACGTACCAGACTCCTTTCTATGAATTGATTTGATATGACATGTGTGATCAATATGTCTCTGGGGTCACTTTGAATTTAACAATATTGTTTTGGGGTTCTGACCAATCAGAATCATGGGTAATAAGCTACGCTAGCCTGTAGCTTCATATCTAATGGTCAGATGTAAGATAATTTCAGTTTTATTCAACACAAAATTCTAACTTACCTAACTTTTCTATAGTTAGACTAAGAGTAGGACTTCTGATGTTTTAAACCAGATTAAATTCATGACATGTTGAGATGAAGAGGTGTTAATAAGTGGCTACAACAGTATACTATTTCCGTAATGGTGGTAAAATGCGTGTAAGTGCAGCAGTCAGAGTAAATTGCTCATGTAATCATCACGATGCGTAATCAGTGTTTAACATTTAAAGAGAGAAGGAGGCCCGATGAGCAGAATAAACAGTCTGTGTGGAGTGAGTTCACTCTGCAACAACTGGGTGCTGTTTATGAATATGTATGATGTAACAAATGCCTAGGAGCTGACCTACTTCTGTGTCTCCTCTGCTCATGACTTGGTCCCCTTCCGGGGTAACTCTGTCATCTCGCAACATACTGTAATAGCAGGAAGGATGCGACTCTCATGTACAAATCAACATGCTCCCTTTTGATGGTTCTGTAAGTGATGATCACCGTCTGCTGAGGGGAGAGCGCTCCATAGGTGGTCGTGCAGCTTCAGGAACAGTCAGGATCTGCTAATGACAGGTTATTCATTCCACACACATGCTTTCTGACGTGAGCTTTGGCAAGTTCATCATTTTTTTCCTCACCTAAGTGTGCATGTTAGGATCAGAAACCTCGATTTGTACCGCTTCAAAGGGAGTTACAAAATCCACGTCTGATGTGTGAATGCTTACTCAAGTAGTCATGTGACATGAATGCAAGCAGATGCAGGAAACAGAGTAAATGTGTGATGGACAAGTAGGAGCAGACAAAAAAGAGCTCTCGACATAACTGGGGCTGCACGCTGGAGAGCACTCGTCTGCACCATCTCATAAAATATCTTTATCTGGGATCATCTTGGTACAGTGCCAAGCGCTGTTAGCTTCAGGAGCCGGGAAAGGAAAAATCTATTTCAGACAACATAAGAGACAGAAAGCTGGCAGCCGCTCAAATCAGACTCCCAACGTTTGATAAGTGAAAATGGGCTAATTTGGTGTATCCCTCCAATGGTTGCAATCCAATACATTCCTCCTGTGGCTATCAAAACACAGGATCGAGGGCGAGAGGCGAATCTTTTCAGCCTCTCGACAGCTTAATGGAAAGAAAAGGGAGTGTAGCTGCTCATTCTACGGCAAAGAGAAGCCCTCCCATAAAGCTCCTTTCTTGACTCTCACTCTGCTCCTTCTGTCCATCCAGTGCTCAAGGTGAGCAAAATTATGTCTCAAGGATGCAGGGTCAGAGGTCACGCCGTGCGCCAAGTTAACGGCAAACTCCCCCCCTCCTTTTCCCCGTCCTGCTTAACATTTCACATCTAATTTGGAAAGTGCTGAACAGAGCCTTTAATTAACATCAGCCCCTCGCCAAGGTTTGTAACCTGCCAGAGCAGCAGCAGCCCCCTCGTGCTCTCTTACACACTTGAGCCTCGCTGCCTCGCACGCCAATTCATTTGTCGAGTGCTGAGATGCATTGTCTTGGAACGGCTCCCTGGTCGCCCCAATGTGAACTCTGGGACGCGCTGAAGCGTTTGTATGTGGGAGACGGAGGAGTAGGAGTGCGATTCATGTGGAGAGCTGTCATGCCAGCATTTCTAAGACAAGATGCTTGTTAAGTTGGAGTTAAACTTAAAAGAACTGACAGAGAGCGATGCAATGAATGTTTAAGAAGAGTGCTTTCAGATGAAATGGGGATTTGCTTGATGCTGGGAAAGATGTTTACATTTTAAGAACTGTCTCTATAGTCCACTAAGCTTCTTAATTTGGGGGCCAGGGTAGACTTTTGAAGGCCAGAACCCGAACTGTATTATAAGGCAATAAGAGATGGTGTAATTGAATACAGCCCCCCTTAGCCAACAAATTAGTCAATGTTCATCCCAGTTATCCCAGGACATTAAACATATGGGGCTATTTGTTATGTTATTTAGAGGGACGAAACATTTCTCCACCAAAGCAACCTCAACTGTGAAGGCTCCTGCATTTATCAGATTAACCGTATCCCGGGGTGCCGTTGACCTAGCCATCTAAAGGCTGATTTATACTTCTGCGTCGCCCCTACGCAGCAGGGGCTGACGCGGACATGAGCCCACATACTTCTGCGTCGATGTGTCCGTGTCGCGCAGCAATTCTCCTCCGAAACGCTTGAGGGCAGTGCGGTCTCTCTGATAGCCGGTCACCTGCTTCCGGTCCTGCTACGATCTCTGTTTACTTTTCCACAGAGATTCAGAGCGTGTTAAGTTAATCTACAGCTGATACATGTTGCTGTTTATCATACAGACATGATTACATGAAGAATAGAGAGGAGATGAAATACACGGCCGATGTGTGGCCGATGTCCGGGATCCCGGAAGTGCTGTGAATGCGGGAAAGACCAAGCCGTCGAGCGGACCAATCACAGAGCTTGCAGTCCGCATCGGCTCTACGCGTAGTTACATTTTGGAGGAGGTGCACGTCAGCTACGTGCGTAGGCCTCTGCGTAGGTACGGGAGCTACGCGGACCTACGGCGTAGGCTACGCCGTTGATTCGACGCAGAAGTATAAATCAGCCTTAAGAGTGCGCCCCATTGCAGCGGTCGCAGGTCCGACTCCAGGCCTCTACTATTTGCTGCATGTCTTCCCCCGCTCTCCACTCGCCACATTTCATGTCCCTCTCCAGCTGTCATCTAATAAAGGCAACAATGCCCAAAAACACAACTTAAAATAAAAAAAGATGAACCATTTCCCTTAATCAGCTCATAAATCAAGTTTTCTATGACTTCTTGCTTTTGCTTTTGGATTAAGTAATCTTGTGTAATAACAGCATGGTAATGATCAGTCTTGTTAGTGAAGGCCTCGTTGGTTTTTGTAGGTCATTCAGACACATAGATATTGGTTTTAGGGTGTTTCATACCTAGCTAAAAACTCCTTACTGGAGCTTTAAAGCTAGGGTTAGTAGTCACGGAAAACTGGCATGAATTTGAATGCAGCATTTCCCCAGGACTCCGTCTCACCCCTCCCCCCCTCCCCTCGGAGCTCCTTCAAACGACGCCCCCGCTCACATGCACAAGTGCCGCTGATTCGCGACCATATGATGGTGACTGATTCAAAACCAGTCCTAAGCACAATGTTTGTGTTTTGCACTACGTCAACTCATGTCTCACTCAGTGGTAAGAAAACACCAAAACATTATCACAGTGAAAGTTAAAAACACAAACAAACATGAGCAGGAGGCGGGCAGAACGGCAGGACAGGATTTGATTGGTTTCATAATTTGGCTCCCAAAGGCAGGGATTGGTTGGGGTTTTCTCAGGTTTACTCCGGCTGTAGATAGAGGCTTTGTTTAACTCTTTTTTTAAGAACACATTATGTATTAATTGCCATCGGGACATAAAGATCATTTTAACCACTATAACAAAAAGTGTATCTAAATCTGACTACCAACCCCAGCTTTAACTTTTTCCTTTTCTGCATTAATGTCAGAATTAAAAAAGGCTTACCCAAGTGGTTGACTATAGATAAGGAAGTGAAAAGGAATTAAATGTGGCAGAAAAAGACAAGTTAAATGATTAAGGTAAAAGAAGGAGAAAAAAACAAGTTCAGGCTGTTCTGGGCTTTTGACCAGCTCAGAACAGGCAGCAGACAGTGCAAAAGGTGTTCAACTTGAGGGCACATGACTGCCACTGTCAATTCAGCTGCCACAGTGCACAGTGAATCACTTAAAATGCAAAACAAGGAAAATTCCTCGCTGCACCTCAGGAAGATGCCGCTGCATGCACCTGCAGTAAAAAAAAAAAACAGCCTACAAGCAGGAGCATTGACAGCTTTTCTTTCTGACACACATTTCACTGCCGCAATATGAGCCAGGCATAAAAAAAATGTAACTCCTGAGGATTCACAAAGTAGATCCAGAGTGGCAGTTAGCGGCTTATAATCTGCAGCAGACACAGGCCCCGCTTGCAGTAAAGTGGTTACCGGGCAGCACAAACTGCATCGAGGCCCTAAACCAGCAGTGTTAGCACTGCAGACGACGTTTCAGAAAAAAACGATGAGGAGGCAAGAAAAGGCAGGGCAGACAAACGGAAACACAGTCAGCTGTAGCTCAGCAAGGACTGGCTGAAATTGGAGAGGTGATGATAGCACCATGGACAGCACCAGTTTGCCCCGTCTAAGTCAGCACCACGGAGAGCGCTTGCTGAGCAGGCAGTGGGGAAAATAGACCTCTCAGAACAGGCTGAGCTGCAACTCCACTTACACAACAATGCCTGCGTAAAGATTCAGAGGACAGCTGGCTTAACGCTGGTGTTTTCTTTTGCCAGCATCTGTTTACAACACATCTAACCAGAGGGCTGGGAGAATTTACGCCTGGATCATAATAGGTGGTTAGCAGAAGTGACATTTGTTGCTAAGCGCGAGATTTCTGGGAAACAGAGCCAACAGAAGAGTGCCGTCTATGCCTGCCTGTCTGTCTGTGTGCAAAAAGTGATTCCTATGGACACTCCTGCACCCTGAGCGCTGCTATGCTAATGTCTCAACTAAAGGGGGGGGGGGCTTTTCAGGACATGTCAGACAAATTAGAGAATTAGAAGGCGAGGGGGAGAGACGAACACGCACACATGCTGACACACATACGACTGTGAAGTGAGATGACAACAAAGGGAAGCCTGGGAGTGTGACAGAGGTAGGACGGCTGAGAGTGAGGGGGAAGGGCGGTATGTCAGCAGTTGTTGGACTGTGCTGACTGTGAACGACTTGCGAATAGCGAGAGAGGGCGCTAGTGAGCGGCACTGACCCCGACCTGCTCCACCGCCCCCTGAGGGTGGTGGTTGGTGGACCGATGGTATTCCCACAGGCAACGGCTCTTGCAACTAGGCTATACATGTATACATATATATACATATACATGTGTGTGCGTGGTAATGTGTGCATGTGACATCTCCACTGCATCAGTCTAATCAGGAGGAAAGAGGGGGGAGAACGACAAGTGTGAGTCAAGTCGTCACGCTACGGCTGGCGATACACTCCAGGATAGCTCTCACCGGCCCCGCAGCGTCGCTCTTTATAGCAACAAGCCTGGTTTGGACACACACACACACACACACACACACACACACACGAACACACACACACACACACACACACACACACACACACACACACACACACACACACGCAGAGACACAATGGAAGGACGGCGATGATGCACCTGCAACACACTGCCAACCCTTTGAACAGCTGCAAGCTTCCATTAGCGTCCTCTTTGATGGAGGATACCTTGATTCCTCGTGCAAAAATCAAGTTATTTATTCCTAAAAAAAAGGGAAGGTTTGTGTTATTTGTGATTTTGTTTATTGTTCTTTCTGCTTTTCCACTGCAGTCTCACAACATGAAACAAGCCCTTCAAGTTTTTCTATTCTCCTTTTATTCCTCAAAACAGCTCTTCCATTTTTTTGCACTCTACTTTTAAAGCAAACCCATCTGCCTCATTTACTTTTACAACCATCCTCAATCCCCATTGGGACGAGCACGCTACCTCCCTCTCTTTTGGCAGTGTCACAATTATGATCAAACGCCGCCTGTAAGTGCGCACATAAAGTACATGTGTGTGTACATTTGTGGCATGGACAAGTGTGGACAAAACAAATGTTGAAGCCAACACCAAACCCTCCTGTGTCAGTTAATTATTTTCAGCACTGCAGATGCTGTCGCTGACTGAATACACAGCTTAAGACTTTGCTGAGGGGCACTGCTTTGTGAAAGGCGTGCCGGCCCTTTAAATAATACTACAACTAAAGGCGAAGGACAGGAGGCTCTGGCTACCAACACTGATACAGCAGCCGCAGCCTGATGGCAATTATTTAGACATCCACTTGCTAATTATAATAGAGGATGACAGGTGCCCAAAACAATTTGAGCACAAACTGCCTGTGAGCTTCTGCACGTGGTTGTGTCTGTTTATGGTTCGAGATAAAGATAGCCGAGCCAATATCTCGTCAAACATCTCCTTTACTTCTCAGGCATGGCTCTGCTGCCCTTGATTCTTTGTGATGAGCATGCTGTTACTGAGACGCAACGTTTTGGTGGTTTAAACAGGTACCTGAAGCCAAACATAAGAGTAGGCCCAGGACGTATGTAGGGAAGTGGGAAGGTGACCAAGATACCTGCTTCAGGTATTTTACAATGGATTAATTAAAACTAACCAACCATATTTGACTCTTACCATTGACTACTAATCTGTTTCTTATTTGTTTGTTGATTGCTTTTTATCTTTAATAGTCTGGAAAAATTAGAAAGTAGTATCTACTATGGCGCAAATTGACCTGGCGGTTTAAGCCCAGCTGCATAAACAGAGGCTGTAGTCCTTGTCACAGCGGTCGAAGGTTGGACTCTTGTGGCCGAGAATGAGGTCAACCTATTGTTCAGTATGTTCAAGTTGAATATGTTCATGTTCAGTCTTGTGCAGACATAATTTTGGAAAAAATAAAATGGTTCTGTACTGTGGTACTGTGTAGAACTATTTTTTTCCCCTTAAAAGAAATTCATAGCATTCACACATGATGCTGAGTCACTGTGAGATTAAAAAGTGTACGAACTACATATTGATTTCCCGTCAGTCAACCTCTTGGCACTGACCATTGAGTATATAAATATGGATGAGGTGCCTTCATCTTTTTCCATCGTTACAAACTGAAGCCAAAATGCTGTGTTGATGAACGCTGACATAATGCGCCAGTTATGTGTTTGTGAGCCACGGCAAGCACAGAAGATATCTGGCTGGTGTAACTATGGGACAAAACGCCTCCAACAGAAATACACAAATGTAACTTTGCGAGTAAAAGACAACTCCCTTTTATGGGAAGTTCAATTACTATTGCGTAATACGTAGTTAGTTGCATTTTCTGTCTCTGTCTCTGTCTCTGTCTCTCTCTCTGTGCCTCTTCTATTTTGCTAATCTGATAAAGAAGACTGCAGGAGCCTGCATTTGTCTCCAGAGCTGCCAATCATGATGTCACATCCCCCCCTTTTTAGCATCAAATAGCTAATTCAAAGTAAAACTTCTTATAAAAATGAACACGCACATACATCATGATTAAAAACTGTCATGGTAGAAAGCATTTTTGAGGCAGATTTGACATGTATATACATTTTTAAGTTTGAACCATGTTCTATCTGTTTTAATGGAGGATACTTTTAACCTGTGGGCTTGATGGCCTATACTGCAGCCAGTCACCAGGAGGTGTTACAAATAGTTTGGCTTCACTTTTGGGAGTGCTTGTGTTTTTTTTTTTCTCATATAGTATATGGTCTGTGATTTTTATTAGTTTTAAGGCACTAAACACTAACAGCTTGAACTCTTCAAGGAGCTTGTTCCTGTCTTTTTTCTTGTAGTTTTAGGGTGACTCCTGATCAAATCCATCCAATCACACGCCCTCTCTGCTCATATCCCAAAAGCCTTGTCACTGTCAAACATCCAGCACCGTTTAACACACATAAAAGACACCCAGCCGCTCACACTCACACAGCTATCAACTCCATGAGCAAAAAGGAGACATTGAGCCTTCCCATGGGACCGGGGGAGGCAGGGGGGGAGGTGGAGCCATGAGGTGGTAGAGGGTATATCCAATCACTGAAATCAAGGCAGCTGACTGGTGAATAATGAATATAAATTTGATGCTCTTCGGTGGTGTTGTTGCAGCTGTGAGTTTGTGTGTGAGCTGATGCCCAGCTGCTGATGCGATTGGGTGATTGTGGGGTGTATTTATACACACTTAAGACAAGACTGTATTATTGTCTGAATCTCATTTGGCCTGTTTTACTCCTTTAAAGGCTTTCTTGTGTGTGTTTTCTGCATGTAAGAGTGTGCATATGTGTGAGTCTGTGAATGAGGCCTATTGACATCCTCTGCAGTGACCCTCTGACTCCTGACAACTCCAATCAGCAGGACGAGTGGGAGGCGAAGGGAGGGGAGTGCACAGCGAATGGTTATGATGAGTGTGTGTGAGTCTGTAAGAGGAGTTATGTGTGAGGAAGCGAGAGACACGCAAATTGTTGCAATCGTAGAAGTGGAAAGTTCATGAGAGAAGGCAGGAGACTGGTTTTTGTGCTTTGGATTGTTTGTATCCTATTTTAGACATTTTTCTAGCAACAGGTGTAGTTTTATCAATCCTGTCATTAATATGGATTTAAGTGAATATAAATGACAACACATAAGAAATGTGTAAAACGTACAATAACACAAATGTAATCACTGTGGACATCATTTATTGCCTCCAGCTGAAACAGAAAATAAACACGAAGGTTTCATTTTAAATAAAGATTATCTGGCTCTGCAACAAAATGTCACCTTCTATTAAGCTGGCAATTATCTATTAGCACCATTGCCTGCACTGGGGTTTGTGAGCGTCACATGCCAAACAGTGTGACCTGCCATTTTCTATCAACAAGGTCCAGATTTAGATTTTCCACATTAGTCCCCACATGATGCCAGGCACCGGTGTGAATGAGGGAAAAGGAGAAACTGTTGCACTTTGCTTAACACAAACACAATCCCAGATGGTTTTCTTCACTGCTCGAGAGGAGAGCGATCCCGACGTCTTTCGCGAAACTCGTATGTGTGATTTTTAGCACACAAACCCAAAAGGAAAACAAAAAAAAGGAGGGAAAGAAAGGGAAACTGTACACTGTCATGCTTCTTCAGCCAGTTGAGCTGCTTGGAGAATTCCGGCTCCCACTCCTGTAATCCTGGCTAAGAGTTATGTCAACAGCAGACATGGCTACATAGAAGATGCAAACATTTCCTTTCCCGCAACCAACATGGAGTAAATATGGTAGGTTTGATCACAAAAAGACAGTTATGGGTTTCTTTTGTCACTTAGTTGATACCAGTGCAGTTTATATCAGCACAGGTGTAATTCCAGTTACAGTCAAGCCACCAGCACAACAACTCAGCCTAAATGCTAACATGCTATCATGTTCTGGTTGACAATGCTAATAAGCAGATATTTCCCATTTATATATAGAACAATTCGTATTCTTACTTTAGCATGTTCTGAAAACAGAGCACAGCTGAGGCTATCAGGAAGTAGCAAAGTATTGGACAAGTTACTTTCTAACTTAATTATGGCACAAGATGAGAAATTACATAAATCCATACTAGGGGGAATTTGAATGTATGTGCAGAGTTAAGTAGCAGTCGATCCCAAAGTTGAAGACGTGAAAAAGAAACACAAGGTGCCTGAGGTAGGCAAATGATCAAGAATTATCTTCTGGTAACCGTGACTGTCCCAAAAAAACTGTTGCATCAATTCATCTTCCGATTGGTGTGGTGCACGACAAAATGAATAAATGTCGGCGCCGTTTGCCTAGCGGTTTCAGCATGCCCCATATACAGAGGCTATAGTCCTCATCGCAGCGGTTGCAGGTTCCTGTCCATATTCAGTTGTCCTGTCAAATAAAGGCAAAAATGCAAAAGAAAACAGAACTTAAAAAAAAAAACATGACTAAATGTCAAAACCCTTGCTAGTTGACACCAGAATTGGTAGTCAAATGAACTGATTACCAATATTTTCATTATTAAGGCCTATTATTGGAGGTCACATGTTGTGCCAATGCTGTAACACAGTTAATTGTGACTGTCATAATGCTATAATGCTCTACTACCTGGATGTAAACAAGCACAGATGACTGATAGCATCTCTTAAACGGATGTTTCAGTTTTTTGAAGTGGGGTCGTATGAGTTACAGTACACTATTGCTCCTGCTAGCCACAATGGGTGCCGGTGAGGTCTTCCCCTTTAATGAGAAAATTCCCAGAGGACCGGCAGGCAAGCTAGGCTATTTTCTCTGCGGACGGGGCCACCTATTTCACGTAATTTCGCTTAAGTTGAGAAAATATGGTCCAGGAACTCATCATGGTGCAAATGCATGCACCAGCAGAAAAAATTGGAGCTATTCAGTTTGCCGTCAGAAGCCCCCTTTGTTTTGGCACTATTTTCGGACGCACCTTGCAGACCGGTGTTCTTCTGCTACATGAGCACAGATACATGCCGATCAGCTGTTTGGATCAACAGTATTTTGGATCGTCAGTATTTTGATCTAGAAAATAGAGATAAAGTTGTAAGTAGGCTGTGTCTGGTTAAACTAGCATATAACCACTCAACCAAGCAATGTGTAAACAACACATATTTATGGATGTTAACCTATTTGATGTTGTTTACCCACAAACTCTGTGATCCCATGTTTAGCTGTGTTAAAACAATTGTGCTCAATCAGACTGTTTTCTGAATTGAACACATCCTTCTCATATGTGCGTTTAAGATGGATGAGTTAGCTATCATTCTGTGTTTGTACTTTAAAAAAGAAACACACTATGTTGTGGTTTTAGGACTTCTTTTTAAGGAAAATTAATAAAATATGTCGAAAAGGGAGGAGGTTGTTTTTAGAACCCAAGACAACCTTAACATCCTACGAGAATAAACACCAAAAACAGAGATCTCAGGTGAGCTTATTCTTGCTACACACTGTTTAACATAGGTTTAGGGTAACTCATCATTTTAACATCAGTTTTCAGTGCCAAGTAGAGGTGCAACAATCTGATATTTTTATGGTACAATTATAGTTCTGTCAGGACCATAATTATTTGCATGCTATTAGTTATATCTGACAGTATGGTTCTGTTCTGGGAGCTCCCTGCCCTTCCACATAGACACATGGAAGGGGAGGGAGCTCATCTTTTATGTTGAATGTTTTTCCATCGGTATGGAGACCTTTTTTCCTGCAGATTTGCTTTGGAATAAAGACATGTAAGGTGCATTTAACAAAGGTGTGTGCATGCATAAACACTGCATCAAGTAAATGACATGCTAAATGCTACTCACACAAAAAAATGTGTCTTTTCAATCCAGTGAAAAGGGCAATGAAAGAATTCCTGCTGTTTTGTGTTCTCAAAGTTTCTACCACTAAAGTAAAGAAAAAGGTTAGCATGTTTGCTGAGTCCACAAAAGCTGTGCACCCATACGGAGTAATGATTGAGAGGAAAACAAGACTGGATGTGATTTATGTCTAATCTGGGCACTCAGTTTCATAAGGCTGTAACTGCACTTTCATTTCAGAGAGTAGTTTGTTGCCCATGAGGAGGCCTGTAAAAACCTCCATGATATATAGAGCTATGTGGAACTGGTGCAAGTGCAGGTAGACGCGCTTCGCATTTCTATATGGAGGAAATTGAAGTGTGTTCCATTTCAGAGGACCGTCATGAGAGGTTTAATATATTTTCCAGTCAGCAGATGATATGGCTTTCCATTGTTTACAACCAAACATTCCCTTTTTTTCCTGTGTTCAGTCCCAGGCTTTCAGGCACTCTTTCATAGGCGCGTAAAAAAGCGTCACATTATAAATTCCCTTGTCTATTATTGCCTCTCCTGTAATGACACGTCCCACACAGCCAGCGCCAAAGAGCTCCACTTGGGAACAGGCCCAAGGCTCTATGTTACACCTCTGCTAACTGCACTGTAGTGATTGAAATCTGAAAACAGTGTGCAAGACCTAATTTTTCTCCTTTTTCTCTATATGCCACACTTTATTCTTTTTTCTTGTTTATGCTCACGTGCATGCTCTCTATATTCTGCTCTTTTATGCTCTGGAGATCAAGGGCCACTTTAGGTCATATAGCTTCAAGAGCACACTAAACATCATGAATTACAGACTTAAGAATGTTATCTTGAAGTGAGCAATCATCTTGAAGATTGACACTTTGAACTAATCTCAGTTGTCTGGAGCAATATGGTAGCTGCAGAAAGTCAAGTAGCCATGTTGAAAATCATGGAGGTTATACAGGGAGGTAAAGGCAGTACATGAGATAAAAATCGGAGGTGCTATGACCCCAAAGTTGACAACAGTAACTGAACCTGTCTACAGAATCAGCGAATGAATGAGGAGAACATACTGGATAGTGGGAGTAATTATAAGGCAGACTACACGGTGGTACCAAACCAATCATCACGGCCGATGTGTGGTGACGTTGGAAAAAAAGGGACTTGGCTAGATGGCGACCAAAAAGAAGACTGAAAACAGTATGATGAATTATATGCTAGCTTATCCTCTCCTTCTCTGTCTCATGGCTCCATCTGGCAGCACCAATGTCAACATTCTTTTGTCAACACTTGTGACTTTTGCCTGTGCAGAGTGCTCTCATTGGTCAACCTATTTGACGTGATGGAACACATGGTAGAGGGCAGAATGTAAGAACAAACATGCAAGACTTTCTGTTTGGAGGAGGCGTCCCAGATGTGGCCTTGATTGACATTCACTATGACACACTACATGGGTTCGTAAGGGATTTTCAAGGCCAACGGGTAAATCTGCTGGATCCAGCTATAATCATCCTCATAATGTGGAGTCTGACCTCAGCATTAACCATATATTTCAAGTAGTCGCATTTTTGCATATCTTGCAAGTCAACTCATTATTGTTGTCTGTCCTGCCAACTTTCCCCTGTATTTGCATTTTGAGGCTAAATTTCCTTGAACTTGCACTTCCCCATTGTCTATTCTTTCTGTCTTCCATCCTTGGCTTGTGAAACGTCATTGCTTCCCTTGGGGTGATATATCTTGAAATTATCGGCAGAAATATAACTGAGTTCTAGCTGGAAATGTTCAGATAAAGTCGGCGTGAAAATTTGGGCTTTTCGCATTCACACATGCAACACACATGGGAGTTTCACATATGTGTGAAAACAGCATATGTACAGTATCTCACATAAGTGAGTACACCCCTCGCATTTCTGCAAATATCTAATTATATATTTTCATGGGACAAAACTTAATAAATGACACTTTGATACAATGTAAAGTAGTCAGTGTACAGCTTGTATAACAGTGTAAATATACTGTCCCCTCAAAATAACTCAACACACAGCCATTAATGTCTAAACCACCGTCAACAAAAGTGAGTACACCCGTAAGTGAAAATGTCCAAATTGGGCTCAAAGTGTCAATATTTTGTGTGGCCTCTATTATTTTCCAGCGCTGCCTTAACCCTCTTGGGCATGGAGTTCACCAGAACTTCACAGGTTACCACTGGAATCCTCTTCCACTCCTCCATGACGACATCACAGAGCTGGTTGATGTTAGAGACCTTGCGCTGCTCCACCTTCCGTTTGAGGATGCCCCACAGATGCTCAATAGGGTTTAGGTCTGGAGACATGCTTGGCCACTCCGTCACCTTTACCCTCAGCTTCTTTAGCAAGGCAGTGGCCATCTTGGAGGTGTGTTTGGGTCGTTATCATGTTGGAATACTGTCCTGCTGCCCAGTTTCTGAAGGGAGGGGATCATGCTCTGCTTCAATGTGTCACAGTACATGTTGGCATTCATGGTTCCCTCAATGAACTGTAGCTCCCCAGTGCCGGCAGCACTTATGCAGACCCAGACCATGGCACTCCCACCACCATGCTTGACTGTAGGCAAGACACACTTGTCTTTGTTCTCCTCACCTGGTTGCTGCCACACACGCTTGACACCATCTGAACCAAATAAGTCTATCTTGGTCTCATCAGACCACAAGACATGGTTCCAGTAATCCATGTCCTTGGTCTGCTGTCTTTAGCAAATTGTTTGCAGTCTTTCTTGTGCATCATCTTTAGAAGAAATGTGACGGGTGTGCTCACTTTTGTGAGATACTGTAATTCAAATGGATGCACTGGTTCTGTCGTACCATTTATAAAAACGACTACATTAGGTTAGATTATTCATCATTCCCCCACCTTCCTGCACTAATTTATCTTTCATATGCATGTAAGATTATGTTCGGAAATATAATATCAGTGTGCTGCCGTATCCCCATGACACAAGTGCAAGCAGCTGCTGTAAAGTGTGAAGTAATCAAGTCTCAGCTCTGTGCATTGGAGAATATTTAGCCGCTCAATTCACACCAGAGTGAAAAACAACAGCACCAACTGCACAGATATGATTGACTCGACTAATCCAATTACATTAAGAAACCGTTGTTCATTTAAGATGTACATTAAGCTGCAATTTGAGGAATATTTTCTGATTAGCAGACAGCAACAAACACACTAATTGTTGTGTCTGGTGATTTGAGCTGCATTAAGTGATTCATGCCGTGTCAATCAGGCTCCAACTCCTGCATGGAGGGATGCACTGCTGCTGTCAATCGCTGCGAACCCGGACATGCAAATCCTACTTCCTCACGTATGGAGTGTCGCTGCACTGAGCTCGTTTACATTTGTTTACCCATAGTTGTATTTAACAGGCCTGACATTTACAGAAATTGATTTCCTTCACAGCCTTGCATTTGTTTGAACATACAACGCCGATGACTCTGTAATCCCATTTTAATTAGAAAAGATGTAGCGGGCACGGTAAGCTCATGCGCTCTATTCCCTGCAGCGATGCCACACTGGCAAGGAATCAATCACCAAGGCACCGGTTGCCAGGGCAACGAACGAGGGGCTTCTGCACTACTGTCTAAGTGGTAAATGATTGCCGGTGTAACTCATTGGCGGATGTGAGGAGTTTTTATCTCTCTGTCTGTCTCACTCTCTCCTCGCTGCCTCCCCCTCCTCTCGTTGCATATCCACAGAGTTAATTAAAAGCAGCTGACATGAAATAAATCTAAATCGGAGCAGAAATGAAACATACAGTACAAATTGAATTCCCACGTCAAGGGGGGTTTGAGGCTGGGTGGGTAGGTATGGGGAAAGGCAGTAGTGGAGGAAAGTGGATATGCAGCGTGAAATGAAGACAAACACACACGTGGATGGAGAGGATGGTGAATGGAGGGAGGGATGGGGGGGGGGTGAGTCAGGAGGGAAGGCATCTGTTTAAATATTTCACATTTAGGCCCCTCAATTTCCTGAACACATTTACAGTTTAATGAAATTTGAAACCGTAGTGGTTATAATTTGAGCATGCACTTAAAAATCCAATCCAAAGGTGAACATTAGTCGGCAAGTTGGAGCAGCACATGTGGAATCTTTCTGGCTTCATTTCCGTGTGAAAGTGATATATTGACGTCAGTGTTTCCTCCTGGTGTCCATTCTGTCAGGAATCTTTTATTCTTGTTATCTCAGATGCTTCATATAAAGATTTCAAGATCCTTACATTCAAACATGGATTTTTTTTTTTTTTTTTTTTCTGTGGGCACATTTTCACAGCAAAGTTGATCTGACAGCAATCGTTTCAGAGTTTTACAGAAATGTAACTACATCCAACTTCCTTAGGCTGCCAACACGACTCCCACGTTAAAGTAACCAGGGTGCTTTTTTACACGAAACCACGTGTTTGCCAATAGATTCACTTATGGAGGAGACTCATGATCTGTAGCCATTTTGTCTTAGCTATAGAAATTATGTATGGGATAATTTATGGTGAGTGGGTGAGTATGCAAAACAAGAATGCAGACTGGGTGAGACAAGACTCCAATACAAAGCAGAAAGGTCTTTTCCACCCTGAAGGCTTGCTTCGTCTGCTTTCTTCAATTCGGTCGATGTCTCCTTCACTTAGCTCCTTGTGTGTTTTAACATCCCCCACTGTTTTTAGCTTCCTGTTTGTTTCAGTTTCCTCCTCTCGTCTTATTTTCTCTGCTGTTGAAGGGTCAGCCATTTACCACGAATCTAAAGTGTTGTACTCTCTTAATAAATTGAGAGTATTATACAAAAGATGTTCAATGTCGTTCACCAGTGGTATTGGAAACTGCTGTTTTTGCCACATTGTCAACAAGAAGAGGTGAAATCACAACTAACAATGGTGATGACCTGAAGATGTCTGGGCAAATTGCATCTCTGCTGTACACACCTCCATTTGTATACGTATAAATCAATTCAAGATTTTACATAGAATTCACTACTCCAACGACAGGTTAGCCAAAATATATCCCACTGTCAACCCCAACTTTCCCAGGTGCAATAGCCCAGTCTCATTGGGCCATATGTTCTGGTCTTGTCCCTCCCTGGTCAATTTGTGGTCCTCGGTTTTCCACTGCCTTTCTGCTCTGTGCGATTACCCTCTTAAGCCCAACCCACTCACAGCCGTTTTTGGGGTGATGCCTATAGAAACTCATGCCACAAATGCACAGAAGAAAGCAGTAGCATTTAGTAGCCTCATCGTATGCAAACAAATTCTGATGAATTGGAAATCTAATAAACCCCCTCCCTTTAGAAGATGGGTACATGAGTTGCTATCACTGCTCCAACTCGAGAAAATGAGACATACACTGAGAGGTTTCCCAGACAAATTTACTAAAGTATGGTCCCCATTTGTTGAATTTGTAAAGGAGTTGACTCTGATGCCTACTGACTGATGCTGATTGGTTGGCCTGTTTGCTGCTGTTAACGATACTTATGTGTTGGATCTTTATTTATTTGTTTGTTTATACCTTTTTATTTTATTCCCATCTGTTTCCTTGTCATTTTGTTTATTTCTGTTTATTCCTCTTCCTGAATCTCCTTTGTTGCTCTGTATTTAGGATGTGCTCTTGGTCGGGGGGTGGGTGGGGTTAATGTGAGTAGAATCAGCTTTATCAGAATTAGAATCAGAATCAGCTTTATTGGCCAGGTATGCTTGAACACACAAGGAATTTGACTTTGGTAAACTGTGCTCTCTTTGTACAAGGCATAAGAATAAGACATACAAAATAAAAAAATAAAAATGTAATAACAATAACATCAGCTATAAATACATAAGAACAACAAATAGGCATGTACAGGCTAAAATAATATGATAAAAGTGCAGTGGTTGGTTGCACTTGAGCATTGTCTGTACGAGTTCCATAGGCGTGTCAAATCGCGTGTACGCAAGTACCCAAAGACACAAGGCCAGTTACGCTAACTGGGGCAGTGCTAACTTGCTAGTATAAGTGATGGCTGGAATCACTTTTTTTCACAACTTGTATTACAGATAATACAGCTTCCTCATTCACTTTCCTCTAAGCGAGCTCCTGTTTAATTTAAAAAAGGGTGGTTTCGTAGAGTTCAGGGTAGCTGCACAGAGACACTATCAACTTTTCTTCCATTTCCATTTTCAGGAACATAGTTCCTCAAAAAGAGACTGGCTCCTATATACTGAATGATATTCTGGATTTTACAGTAATTGTAGCTTGTTATAAATTGGACGTTATTAGATCCATCAGCCATTCATCTAATTGCCAGTCTGTAAACCATTATTAAAAAGCATAGTTTACAAGGATAGCTTTCTTCTACTTCAACCTTTTCCATGGAAATTTCACGAGAGCTGAGCAAAATTGAAAAGTTACTCAGGTGAGACGGGAATGGATTTAGTTTGAGTTATTCTCCAAAGATCAGAAATTCAGGCAGGGACTGTAAGCAGAAAGAGACAAATGGGAAAATATAAAGTTCATGACTCAGCTGCAAAACACAAAAAAGGTCAGTGCAGGGAATTATGAATACAAATATTACTGAATGAAGTACGGCCTCACCAGAGTGTAGAGGAGGCAGAGACAAGCTAAATAGAGTCAACTGTATCTCTGAGTGAGCCCTGGAGCGGTCCTTTAAAGCTTCCTATCTGATGGCCTACACACGAACCACACACTGTCTCTGGAGATCTGATTCTGCCTGGCGATAGACATTGTTGTTTTGAAAAAAAACTTGGTGACTAGACTGCTGGGGAAATTGTCACAATACAACTCTGTGGAACACAGTAGCCCGGCACAGGATTTGTCATTTCCACATTTGTAGGGAACTCATACATACAGTACATTTTGCATTCCAAGTAAATAAAAGCAAAGACTGCCAGTGCTGCAGAACAACTGCTTGTTTATATTCAGTTTCACGATGAGGAGAACTTTGTGGAAGAAACCTACAACTGAGCACAACAACAATACACCTCACCTCAATCGCTCTCTGTCTGTCTGTAGAGAAATATTCAATGTGAGCTCCTGAAATGCATCACATTGGTAAAACTGGAAGAGGGCCCGGTATACTAAATGGCTTTATACATGTTTATTTATCCCCTATGGATGGTAGCAGGATTAAAAAACAATGTAAAGGCTTTAAGCAGGATCACTGAGCGTACGGCGCTACTGAAAGGGTTGAAGTAGAGGGTAAGAGTGTCACATGACGGCCAATAATGAAAAACAATAGACTGTAAGGACTGGGAATCACTGTACGTCTTGAGTGATGTCATAAGAAGGAAATATCTGCTCTCCAAACCCTCAGAAAGAAATTATAAGCTTTGTCCCTGCCCAATTATGCTTGATTAAACAGCAACATTTAGCAGTACTAGGGATGTTTCAGGGGCCAGGGCTAGACTGAAAAAATATCAAGGCTGGAAATCTAACATCGACCCAAGGTCATCCACAACAACGTGCATTGTCATGGTTTGGTAGAAATATTTCCTGTTTGCTGATTAAAGAAAAACCCCAAATTTATTAATTTCTCCTCAACAAAACCTCAGTTTTGTCTCCAGTCGTTCCTAGGTGCACAGGCTCAGCCTCAAGAGCATGATGGTGGTACATCTGAGTCTCGAATTTCAAGCCGAAGTCATGACTATTTAGGTCCTAATTTTCAACATACATTCCTAAGGGTGTGACAAAATGCTGTTACAGAAATCTTTATTTTGTCCTGACTTATAAAATGCAATTATTGCATTGCTAGCACCAAACATTGGTGTAGTAATTTAAGAGTAATACGTCACTCTACTGTACGATGTCATACTGTATTGTATCGTAACGCATCATATCGTATGTATCGTATCATATTGTATATCGTATCTTATCGAGTCGTATCATAATACATGTAGGTTGAATAATTTGTACTGTAGGTGAGAATGGGGTTGGCACACTCGTTATATCTCGCCACCAGAAGGCACTGTCTCTCAAATTGGGGTATGGACATTTCCTGAATTAGGATCAGAGCTCACCTATATAGTCTTCTCTGGAGTAAGACAGCTGAACTTGAGGTGAGAGGACTTTTTGTGTTTTTCATGTCAAATTGTAAATATTCAGCTCCTCAGTATTTTTCTTCTAGGCTTTTAAACGATGGGTTTATAACAAAACAAGTGTTACCCTTACAAAGTGTGAGGGGAAAGCTATAGTTTAGATTTTTATTAGGTAGCTAACTAGTTGTTAGATGGTTGTTAGCCTTGATGCTAGCAAAAAATTCCAGTTGGGGTTGGTCATCTCATTCTCTTTGGGGTTGGTTGTCACATGTAACAACCAACCCTATGATGGCAAAATCATGCATGATGAAATGAGTTGGAGTGCGCAGACCCTACATTTGCCATCACTGTAACTCAGACAGGGTCTACTGCATGTAGCCTAGTTGAGTCGGCCATTATTGTTAGGCCTGTTTGTTTTTTTCTTTATGTTGTTATATAGGCTGGCCTAAAGATGTGTTTCCTGTTCATGTTCCTCGCTCATTTTATGTTAAAATGCATTCAGTTATGTAGGCCTATCACTTGTCAGTGCAAAAATTATAAATAAATTATAAATACATTTTCAAATTTAGTGTCCCATCATATCGTATCATTTTGTGTCATGCTTCATTGTATGGTATTGTATCATTTTCTTTTACTTTTTGATATCAGAGCATATAATATACAGTACCATTATATAGTATCATACAGTATCCTGTCCCATTGTATGATACCATGTCATACTCTGTCATTTCATATTATCATGTCCTTGTATTGTTTTGTATTCTAGTATAGGATTGTATTGTATTAAATTATATCATATAGAATTAAATTGCATAATTGTATGGTATCGTGTCATGCTGTATCTTATTGTATGGTATTGTATGGCATCGTGTCATGCTGTATCTTATTGTATGGTATTGTATAACATTGTCATGCTGTATCATATTGTATCACATTGTATGGCATTGTGTCATGCTGTATCATATTGTATCATATTGTATGGTATTTTGTCATACTGTATAATATTGTATCACATTGTATGGCATTGTGTCATGCTGTATCATATTGTATCATATTGTATGGTATTTTGTCATACTGTATAATATTGTATCACATTGTATGGCATTGTGTCATGCTGTATCATATTGTATCACATTGTATGGCATTGTGTCATGCTGTATCATATTGTATCATATTGTATGGTATTTTGTCATACTGTATCATATTGTGTCATAGTAAATTGACATTCCATTCCCACCTGTATGGTCCCCTTGGTACGCTGTAGATTAAATAATGTGATTTATTGTTAACATAGAATCAACCTATGTAGACTGATTTCTTTCTTTTTGAAGCACTATTGCCATGTTTTGTAAGCGGTTGTACAATTTAGTAAGATACAATGGCTTTACTTTTATGGCTTTCCCACTTGTATTTAGCACATCCCCACATTTCAAGGACTAAATGTTGGGTGTTTGAGCTTCCAATCAATAGTGTGTAATGAAGTGTAAAGATCATGTCTGGTAAAAATCAGAGGGAAAGGGTAAATTGAATAGGCAGTCTAGGCCTGTTTGGGCCAAACTATGAATCTACAACAACCTTTTTGGAAAAATAAAACACATGACATCGGCCAGAGAACGCAACAGTGTGCACTCCAGCAAGCTCAGGTTGTCCATCTGGCAGCCGGCACCGCCTGTCTATCCACTGGGATCATTCCTTCCTCCTTTCTGCCTCCCACCACTGTCTCTCCAATTAAAAGTTACACATCAGCCTCAAGTCGGAGCCAGACTTCCAGATGGTTGGAATGATAGAGCAAGCTTTTTCTTCTGTTGCATTGTCAGTGGAGAAATCAGTTACCTGTGTGTCTATTTTCCAAAAAGTGCTGTGCAGTTGGGTGGTTGGCGGCTGCTTTGGGAATTGAGCCGACTTCTTGAGCTTAGTTAAATCCCCAAACTCTGCTCTGTACTTTTAGACACAGCAGTGTGAAAGTGAGTAGAGAAGTGCAGATTTCAAAAGTTAATACTGAGCTGTACTTTCTTCCTTGTAAGTCTTGTAGATGGGATTGTTCATTTTTCACTTTGCTGTCAAACTTTGGAGAGGCATTACAAAAGCTTTTGCAACAATTAAGGTTTTTAGTCATGTTTCAGAGTCCTGATACTTTTACTTCCTTTTTAGAAAACATTACTTGGCTATGTTTCAGCTGGGCAGAGTTAAAAGAATCACTCTATTAGAGGTGAAACTGTGAATTCTCCCCTACAGAGATTCTTTGACATTTAATAAAGTCTTGGAGAAAAGGTCAATTAAAGCCTTTCAATTTGACACGACATGATAATGTAATTTGCACTCCTTCAATGCTGCTGAGTAATCTACGAAAGCAAAAGAAAGGAGAAAGTAAAGAGGTGAGAATCTCAAGAATTGTCTTGAAACATGCTCCTGAAGAAACTGACAGCTGCAAAACAAAGGCATCCATCCAACCATCTCTTAATGTGAGTTTATTTTCTACTCTGCTCCAAGGCGCTGACATACATGAAGCCGTCACTGACCGCAGATCACAGCAAAGGCGTGTCAGCCTTTATTTCACCATCACAGCGTCTCGCTCGTGTTATCCCACATGCTTAAGTGTAGTTGACAGGTAAATCCCACGGCTGAGCATTTCTGCTGTTCTCATGAAAGTCTGTCTGTGTACGAACGACCATCAAATCCCCTGAGACCACAAGATTGCAGCTCTTGCAAAATATAGAAACTGACTTCAACAACTAAGAACATAATCTTGGCAAACATATGTTGACCAGAGAAAGCAGAAAGAAGAGTATATGATTGTATATTCTTGGTATGGTTGGTATCTTCACAATGCATCCACAGCCAAGACTGTGGAGAAGCATCAGCTCCAAAATGACCAAGAAACTAACACCAATCCAATGTGGGAGAGAACTTATGTTTTTGATGTATCATTACAAGGCTGGCAACCACTTTCTAGATGATGTACTATGCTTGAATTCTTCAATTCTTCAGTAAGCATGAGTTATTCTTCCAATAAAATCTGACAGGCACATCTAATGATGAGCAGATCTGCCAATAGCCCAGTTTTTAAAGCAACAAGGGACTTTAGCAGAATTTCAGTTTCTTGAACTGCCAGGAAAGATTATAACAGAAGCGTTGGACAGTCAAGCTGAATATCGCATTAGTAGAAAATGTACACCATAGACTGTATAATAAAATGGACACCATAAGACTAAGAGCTCCCCCTGCTGACTGGCTGTAGTGTAGGTAATACACCCGCCTCTCTCATGTAAACAGATGGAACATGGGTCAAACTACAAAGTTACTATACACGTCAAATAAATGTTTTTCAAACATAGTTTCTGCCATGATACTAAGTTCTTATGATGCTGATTTATATCTGAGTGTTAATTTTTCAGATAAACTTTGCTATATTAAAGTAGTTACTTGATTTTCAAAAAGATGATTGATTGACTGGATCAGCATCAGAGAGGAGGAACAACAAGAAAAAAGGAAACAAACACCAACACAAGAGTCTTTAAACTGTCCATAGCTACATGTGTCTACCTTAAACCAACACAAGAATCTGTTCTTCTGTGGACCGAACCCACCTGTGTTTTTTATGACACTTTATCGGTACATTAAATCTTGGATTTATTGGGTTTTATTTGGTATTGGTTTGGCTGGCTGCACCAGCGTGATATGTTAGCCTCCATCTAGGCAGTCTTTGGGATTCACATCTCACAATGGGAAAAATAAAGACAAGTTGTCCATTCTAGACATTCGCCTCACTGTCCCAGGGAGCAACTTTCAGGTGAACGTTTTTAATGCCTGATATCATCATCCAGCAACTGTCCCAAAGATTCACCAGCTTAAATGGAACTGGGAACATGTTTAAGGCAATTCACCCCAACACACTGCTGCAAGCACGAGATGAGGAGTTACGCAGAGCTGCCTGGCGCAGCTCAGTGAGCGCTCATTCTCCAAGTTAAAACTAACTAAAAACCCCTTGATGAGCACGATGGGACAGAATAGACTGAGTAGACATGTCATGTTATCTGTTAAGAATGACAGATCAAAGAAAATGGACATAAAGTGCATCGTGGACAAGTCTGCGGAGCTTAAGGCTCGTCCAGACAGTGGTGAGTAGGCCGAGTACTTCATATTGATTTTTTGTTTGTATGTGAACATGTGGGCCGCTGTGACAATTTTACTAAACTTTATAGCTGTTGATACAGTGACCTCATGTGCTCTCATTATATGAAAAAGTTAAAGTGGGTGTCAGAATGATGCGGTCGCTATCCGTGGTGCTGAACTGCTTTGTATTTGTGTAGTTTTATTATTATAATTTTTTTGTTCTCTTGGTTTGATTGACTAAAACATTTAGTAATGCTTGTAAGCCCAGCTTTTGCGGGCATGTTGTAAAGCGATGTTATGATGAGCTTTACAGTGACCGCAGCCATGTGTGCGTAACGCTGTGCCAGTTTGCACCTGCCTTTCAAACATGCTAAATATAGACGCAAATACAGCGTGCGCTATCTGCTTCAGGTTTGATAGATCACATTGCGTGTGCTAAATGATTACATTTGCATCTCCTCCTCCCAGTATTTAGCACGTTCTGATGATCTACATGTTTTCTGCATATTCATGAAGGCAAACACGCTAAATGTTTTGCGAGTGCTATTTTGCTCATTTGAAAGACGCAATCCTCAGTGCTCCCAGTTAGTACGTCAGCTTTGCGTGCGCTATCAAGTTTGCACGTGTTTTTATACACGCAAACCTTTAGTAGATCGGGCCCAATGTGCCAGTGCCAAAAACTGCAGTTCCTCCAGGGGCCACTAGAGGCCAGCTCCAAATGTTAGACGATCTCCATTAGGCCCCATATTAAAATCCTTATTTTTGAAGTTGAATGAAACATCTTTACAGCCTAGTAAATAAATGGTTTTGGTCTATCTTTTATGCTATTAATAATGACTGTACAGGGAAGGGATTTGCATCACTAGGGACATGGTTGCTTTAATCAGATTCAGATATACTCAATCAATCCAGAGGAGGGGCATTTTTGGGAAATCTGATTGTGTGTCAGTTGAGTCTTCTCCACAGAAATATAGAGATACAATGCTCTTGTAGACCCTTAAGTCTAATAAGTACACTTCTGTTAACTACCACTAAAGTCTCATTCTGCCAACTAGCTATGAGTTAGCCACGTGTAAGCGCTACAACTTTTTCAACTTGTAATTAGCCAACCTCTCCCATTCTCTAGCACCACACTTGTCTACAAATATGGTCACCGAGTGATGAATTCAAGGTTCTCAAAAGGTCATCACTGAATAAATGGGAGGAACCACGGTAGCAAAGTCAATTTTTTGATATAGTCTGTGTCTGCTGATGCTATTGCTAACAAAGCACAATAGGTATAGGAACAAGAAAACAGACATCTATCACAGAGCATGGTCCTCAAGAAAATAAGGTCAATTAGTAATTGAATAATGTGGCTCTTTTGTCCACTGCTATCATTTCAGAGTCAGAAATCAATACAAACTGCCACACTGCCATTCACCAGGGTCACTCCTTGATGATCACTGGCAGGATATGTGTCTAATGCTGTCTCCTCAGTCAAGCTCATTACCTGCCAAATGTGGGCTGAAGGTGAGCCTGTGTGGGTGAGCCTCAAGTGTGCGCCCCTAATAAGTGCTAAAGCGGCGTGGCGGGCAGTGGGGGAGAATACAAGGTGATAATTGAGAGCATAATGGTCACTTACAGCATGTTCAACCCCTGTGTTAAATATAGCCAGGCACATCGAGGAGTCCAGGATATCAAATGACTGACTTTCATAGCATCCTCTATCAGGGTAATGTTTGAAAGGGGTACTTGCACAAAGGGCGTGAAAATAGAAAACTCTTGCCACCTTACATTTACTGGTTTGGATGCTATTTTGGGAAAGAAACAGTGGCTCATGTTTATGCTTACAGCTTTGTCTGGCTTAGCAACCAGAAAGAGTAAGCAACTGTCCCAGCTCTCAAACCCTCAGGGGCTCCCAAAGCCTCAGGTTTACTGTGTGTCACTTGGCTTGTGGTAATTTGATTCATTGCATTGCATGTTTGTTTGGGAATATGCACCACTAAAGCAAAAATCAGCTGAAATTTTAAGGGCCTGAAGGCAGGTGCTGCATCATTACCTAATCTTAAGAGTTGCCTTGTGTACAAATGTGCAACTTTAGTGTAGCTTCTGCACTTTTAAGAACTCTGACATCTATAACGATACGGTACTTATATAACACATAAATACATAAGACTGAAGATACTGATTGATACTAAACCTGGGGCAGAGTGATGTTCCATGTTTTATGGGGATCCAGGAACAGATGCTGTCTAGCTGTTCCTGAAGACCAGACAGGAAGCATCCACACTGCTAAAAGGATAGGGGGGGCATGCAGGTGAATAGGGGACAGTAGGTTGTGTTTGCACATGAGGTTGCTTGATGAAGTCATCTTGCGAGAGTCTTTGCACTTCTATTAGAAGAGTTGATAAAACACACCCTGACTCAACTCTAAGTGAGAAAACAATATAAAGATGGTCCAGAATTGTGTTAAACTGATGTTGGAGCTTAATTTTTATTATCAAGAGGCTGTTTCAAAATATCTCAGAGCAGCATTTAAAACAACACACAGCAAATCTGGATCTCCTTTCTTAAAGTATTCAATAATGGATTATAAAGAGTTATACTGAGTATATCTCACATAAGAATATAAATAAATGGAATTCAATGTGCAAATTTTGTACAAGGTTGTAACTAATGACCCCTCCACTCGTATGTGGAGATTTTTGAAAACGTAATTTTTCCCTCTGTTTTGGCGTTAACATAAACTAAGTTCTAGGTCATTGAAAACTAATGTTTTAAAAAAATGCCTCCCAAGGTGGCGATGTTTGACAACTCCATTTTGTGGTTTTCTTGTGGACAGCCAAAACAATAGCTTTAGGAAACACTGACACACCTGTGCATGGCAATCGTTGTTTATGTGTTCTGCATGCCCCAAGATGGCAGGCTACCTTTTTGTTTGCGTCTGCTCTGCACTTTTAGCTTCATGTTTAGGCGGAAACCTTCATCATTTAATTATGGTGTATGTCATGTTCAATTCGACACAGTTTAAAAAATGTTATTTACAAATTAATGCTCGCTCAGGAAGATGCTCAACATCCAATTTAAAGTTTTAAATGGGCTTTCCCCTCCATCAGTGCTCAAATTTATAAAAAGAAAACCAATATGATAAATACTAAATACTAAACCAAATTCATCCGAATGGTAGTGTCTGTCAGAGGCACACAGTCCTGGAACAAACTACCAGCACACATTAGGGAGCTTGAGCACTACTGTACCTTTAAAAAAACAGTTCAACATTGGTTAAAAACAAGCCAGTCATGTACTCATGAATAATCTGTTTTCTCACTTGATGCCCGTTCCCGGGGCTTTGGCCTCACCTTCCATCCTGTTTTTATAATGTCACAAACGTTTTGTATGTAAAATCTGTTTGTAAGTCAGTTCGTGTAGTGTCCTGTTAACTGTTTTGTGACACCCTGTAGTTTTAAAACTTGTTGTTTTATGTTTTATGTGAGAACCTGCCTTAGGACTACGGATGAAATTTAGCTATTGTGCTAATTCTGGCATATTTACATTGAGGCATTGAAATGTTGATTAATGTGCATTGTCCTAATCAAATAAACTCTAATTAAATTAAATTAAACACACATCACTTCTGGTGTGGACACGTTTTTATTTTGAAATGTGAGTTAAAGAATCAGTCTTAAAAGTATACATATACATGTGAAGATAGCCTAAGTTTGGCTTTTTATTTGATTACAGTTATGTTCTAAAAGAATGTAACATTATATGATTCATGCAAATATTCTATGGCAACTAATGTCAATTGCTTCAATGAATATGCTGAGCAATACTAACTGAAGTCTAACTCTTGGATCCATGTATGGTGTTTTCTTTCGTTAGTCCCTTTCAAACCTAAATCAGAGACATAAAGATACGGCTTAGTTTGGGAGGGGGTTGAAAATGTTTAACCCAAAACTATAAGGCCCATATGGGATGACATTGGAAAAAAAACATTTGTGGTCATGAGAATTCATGGCCACAATTGACTAAAATCAATTAGCATTCATATTTCTTTCTCATACACCCTACAGTTATGCAGCGCAAGCTTTTTCCACTGTTGCTTACACACTTTTCTGTTTTTCTGTTTTCTTTTTAAAAACAGAAAAACAGGAAAACACTTCTGTTTCTTTGTCTTTCTGGTTTGATTTTGAAGTAGCATAAGGAAAGAAAGAACAATACACAAATTATCTTTGTTGTGTATGCACAGTTAGGTCTCCAGCAGTGTTATGTATACACCCTGTGTGCAAATGAAAATGTTTTTTAGAAAACTGAACCAAACTTCCAAAAGGTTTAAAAAAAACACTGAATTCCTCCTCATACAGCTGCAGACTAAACAAGAACTCTGCATTTTAGTCACAGTCTTGTAAATAACAGTTGTGTCAATTTAAGTTTGAGTTAACATTTACACTCTCCGAGCATGTTTGAGCGGATTCAGCACAGTGAGCAGAAATGCTGACAGCTGGTGTGAGAAAAAACTTATGAATACCAAATGATGTTTAAAATGTCATATAAACCACCAAAACAAAGGGCATGGGAGCACGTCTCAACTGAATAATTAATGTAGCAATGTTACGAGCTCATAAATAAGTGACATGTTTCACACCAGGAGCAAAAAACATTATTGAGGAGGGAAACTTTTTGAATGAAAAAGTCATAGTAAAAAAAATAAACAACCATGAACGTCGAGTGCGCAATCATATCTTGGACATTTATCTTGGCATGGTATATTTAAGAAGCCTTGAAACTATCCAACTTTAAGAGGTCTGTATAGGCAGGTAATTATACGCCACCATTTCAGGGATGGTGTCTTTTTGTTAGACTTTTCATAAGATAATATAAATATGTACATGTCCATGTACAAATTAATATATGCAAATATGAAAATTTCAGCTGCTGTTACTTACATATATTATACTACTTATACCACACTTTTTCAGAGTAAGCTGGAGCTTTTGGCACTGGCAGGACTTCATTTAGCCATCATACAAGACTGCAAGCAGCGCTACTTTCGAAAGACTCAAACTTCATTAAGTTAGCTTTAAAGCTAGCTAGTTAGCAAGCTAGGTGACACTACTTTTTTCCCCAAATGTTGTGAATTCATTTTAAAATTGATATATGGTTAAAAACAACTGAACGTGCATTAGACGATGAAAAAATAATTTCCAGTATTAGAGATGATGGGGAAAAAATCCCTAAAATCTACCCTAAAATCAGACTGGGCAGAATGTACAACTTCACAAACTTAAAGCAAGAATAGAAACGCACTAGACCGCTCCCAACCCCCACCCTCTTTTTTATTTTATTTTTATTATTATTATTATTATTATTATTGTTATTATTATTTTCTTGCACTGTTATTTTGTTTTTTGTTGTTTTGAGTTTGAATTATTTTATTGTTGTCATTTTTCATTTAATGTATGGAAAAAATATGGGGGAAAAATGCAATTTACTTGAAAGTAGAGTGATTTGGAAAGTTGCAATTGTTTTGCATGTAATAAAGTAATAAAAAAAGAACATTTTAAATTTGTATATTCATTGGCAAAGATCTCACTGATATCATTGTAAGCTATATATGTCCCACTAAAGACCAGGAAGATTAACAGGAGAAGCAAAAGTGCCAAAAGTACTATTTCATTCAGTTCAGGCATAATTGTGATAACTCTGGTGTTAATTCCACCAATGACACTTACATTGACCAATTGAAAAATCTAGCTTTATAACTGTTTGTCCTTTATTCACCCTGACGTAGTGCTCATTACCCAGAATTCGTTCTGAAAATAACAGCCATGTTGTTTTCTAGGGATCAAAATGCACACTAAAATGCACGTACTATACTACATATTATTATGTGACATAAATACAACAACAGAAGGTTTCTAGAGAGTCCTGCTACCACCCAATTTAAGTGTGAAGTGCATTTAAATGTATATTTGGAGCAATCCTGCTCTGTACAGAGTGAACCAGGCTCAAATGTATTTCTTTCTTACTATTGTAACAGATTCACTTCATACCACTTATAGCAAACAACTGCTTTGAATAACTGGTATTCAGGCTGCCTGTCTTCTACAAAAGCACAAAGTCTTTGTTGTGCCAGCAAGCGAGCCAGTGAGGTCACAGCAAAGTCATTTATCTCTGTTGAGATGGAAATTAACTTCTGCCTCCAAGCAATTCAACCTAGCAAGCACCCTGCAATGCTGCTGACCTCTCGGGCAACATGTGTGAGGCAAAAAATAGCATGATGGAGGACGTGTGAGTCCAGCAGATTAGCATCATGTTGTTGATATGACATACATTCCCGGGGAAAATGAGAAAATCTTCCAGCCATTTCAGCTGCAGGATGAAGATTGGAAAGGAGGGGAACGCTGAGTGCTTCCAAGCCGGTGAAAGAGCTGAAAAATATTGCACATGTTGGATATCCATGAGTATTAAATCATTTCATGAGATTCTAAATTTTACATGTAATGAGAGTCTCTGTCTGCATAGAGCTAAACATAGAAAATGATGTTGCACTTCCCTCATGTGTAATCAATTTGGGCATCCTGTCCAAATGGATTCCACCCACCCATTAATTGTAGTTATGATATCATTGCTCCGCCTGTCGAGACAACCACAGACAAATCTGAACATGTACATGTAAGAGAATCCATGTTTGTAAGTAATTCCATGGAAGTAAATATAACTTAGAAAAAGAAAAAAGAAAGTACTTCTACAAATAACGAAGATTCTGTCGTAATAAAAAGAAGCAGCTTCAGGCTGAAACGTGTCACTCAATGTGAAAACTGTTGTCGATGTTACAAGTAGATCTGTCAGAGATGAGAGAAATGAGGTCAAAGAAAGAAGGAAGAATGTGTCAAAACAAGAAGACTTTCTCTTTTTGAGAAGGTTCTTATTTTTTACTTTATTTCTTTAATGCCTACAGTCTTCAGTTAGCTGAATGGTTAATAGATTATCAGGTAACTTTAGCAGCACATGATCCAATGTAAATTGTGTACACACATCTTAAAATAATTGTGTTTGTTGATAAATCTAAATCCATTTTGACCTTATTACCCACACACCTGAGAAGAAATAGTGATTCTGAGTGATACACATGTTTTGGTAAACACCAATGAATAATATATAAATTAAGTATTTCTGCTGTTTTCTACTGAACTGTTACAAATGACTAAGATTTACCTACAGATTAAACTAACTAAGTCTTATATTTAACCCTCACTACCCACAAACTACCCATGTTAACAATGGATCCACTAGAAGGTGCTTGAGAAAACCAGTCACACACAGACCCTCACTTCAACATCAGTGCCGTCCCACTGACATTCACGCCTTGTTTCCACTAACAGATGTGACTTGTGTTCAAAGATAAGTAAAAATACAGATAAAATGGATGTATAACAACTTGGTACTGCAAAATTTGTTCCAAATCCATAAAGTTCCAGCAAATGTGCAAAAATATGGATGAAATTATTCAGAGTATGGGCATACATGACCTTCTAAGAGTAGTACAAATCCCAGGCTATGTATGGAAATGTTTTAATGTCTCCAATGCTAAAAGTTACAATCTGGTTCCCAACCACAGAAGACTTCTAATCCTAAAAAAGTCCAGATTTGCCAGCTTCAGGCAATTTATATTGATGGCAACATTGTTTTCTACAGCTAGATTTAGCTGTTTATTATGTTGTAATCACAGACTAGTCATCTTCACTTACTGTTACTTGAAAAGAACACATTTTCAGATTATAATTACAGAGTTCGACATCAAAAAGTTGCATTTGTAGCTCTGAACTATCACAAACTTGTGGTAGCTTTTGTCTGCTCATCCACACACCGGCTCACAAGCCTGAAGAGATCAATTTCCTGAGCTCTGCTCTCTTTTGTGTGGCCTCAGAGATTCTGCTAGAGGGGATAATTGTTGTCTTCCATACACTGGCGCCAGCTGTAGGGACTCACCTGGAAAAGTACATGCAATATAGTGCAGAGAAATCAATTCTGTACAACAGCGCTAATTGGGCTCTCAGCAGAGAGCGAGGAAATGGCCTCAGCTCACACCCATTTCTGCAATCCAGAGAAGATGAAGGGCAGCAATTGAATGTGACATGCAGGACTGTGAATCCCATAGTTACCAATGAAAAAAGCATATCTGCAAATAGCATACAGTGAGATTTATCTGCTCAGCTACAGATAGAATTCAAGTCTGTCCAGCTGCACTGTTGCACATAATATGCTACACTTTACCCGTAGTTCATAACCACGTTTTAACATTTTTTAAATACAGCTCTGTTTTGCTTCTTTTTGCTCCTGTGGTCCGAGAATCTTTTTCTCACTTACTGAAAGCAAGCAGCGTAGTAATACAGTAGCTTATCTAGCAGAGCTGCAAACTGTTTCAAAGAGTCTGACATGCTAGTCAAACAATCGCTGGATTTCCCTGCAGACCTCCACCAGCATGGTAAAAACTTAGCTCGGCTTACAACACCTGGGATTTATTGCACATCTTTCAGTGATACAACTGCATGTAAGACAAGTATCTACAGGGTCATGGAGCGTCACTGTCTGTCAAACAATAATGAAGAGTTCATCAAGTGTAAGCAGAAAAAAACTACATTTAATGAACTTTATACGGATAGATTTAAATGGGAATAACTGAGGACATGACAGTGTTAATGGTGCATAATGAAGAAGTGGGTAAACAGACTGTCAAGTGTTCATGTAAAGCACATTGACTCACATATTCTGCATTTAAGTTATCTCACAACAAAGCAGCTCATTGGAGGAATACACAACTACAATTTACATGTAGGAATCTTACAGTTTTTAGTGTTGATGCTGAGTTCATTCATATGAAAGGTAAGAAAATAGCTTGTTATTACTGTGCTTTTTGTTTAACATTGCATCTACTGTTGTGATCTTATGTTATTTTTTCATCATGTTTTCTGGTTTCCTTGCTTTGTGAGGCACTCTGTGCTACATATTAGGAAAGGTGCTATTCACAGTAAATAAAGGTGAGTTGTGTGGGCTGAGAATATCAAATGTTTTTCATTTGTTTTGCTTTAACAAACTTCGTCCTTAATTGCCGTTAAACTGTGAAAAAGAAACATGGCGCGACAAGGTACAGGATTGCTAATTGGACATTCAGCTTTAGATGCAATTCCAGTCTCATACTCCTTTGTTGGAATATCTCCACACCATGCATACTGTCTGTTCTGATTCTTGTCTAAGCATAAACCCTAGTTCTGTAAAATTATAGGCCAAAACAGTGGCTTGATGAAAGCCATTCTGGATATTCAGTTTACTCTGTATACTGCTAAGATATGCTTGTTGTAATGTTAGCATGAGTAGCAGGAGAGTTGTAATACTGTAGTCTCCTTCACTCTGCATTTAAGCTATGCAGCAGCGACTGTAGCATCAGTTGGACAACTTACAAAGCTAACCTAAGTCACATTACTTGGTGTGTCATTATCTCTTCTAATGTGAAGACGAGGACATGTGTACATGAGTATATGAATGTGAGAGCTGTAACAGGTTCATGGGAAGTCATTATATTAATGTATTCTGAATTTTATACATCTTTTTCTGAACTCTTTTGTGTTTGATTTGAGTTTGTGAAGCACACTGAGAGTAGATTTGTATGACATGTGATATACATGTCATACAGTTCAATAAAATTAAACTGAATTAAATAGTTTTATTTCAGCAGGGGCAGATCCAGAGGCATGACAGGGGGTGTCCCCCTCCCAAATGACATTGGTCACCAAAGGTGCCAACCTTAAATCCTAAACTATGATTGGCTATTTGCCTTGTCAGAGGCAGGACTTAGCAACCATCGACTCTATACAGTAAAACATGGTTGTAGTCTTAGTGACATACCCCATGGGTTTCTGAAGAGGAGTTATATAGCCTATCAGTCCTGGTTGCCATATTGGAAATCATCATTTTTGGTCGACCTAGCAAGAGGCAAAGAGGTGGAATTGAGGCCCTTTATCTCCTTGCTAACAGCTACAGTGTGCTTTATTGTCAGTCTAGTTCTTAAAAAAGCAAAATTTGCAACCTTTATATCTTTGAAACTATTGACTTAACAAAAAAATCACACCCTGTACAATGTGTGCGAATAGAGACATAGTACCAGGGCTTTTTAGCATGGGTGTGTATGTACCTAATGGGCTTTTGGAGCCACCCTCAAGTGGACACTCTAGGAACTGCAGTTTTAGCACTTCCGCATTGGCTTTATTTCTCAGAACCAGAAGTTGCTGCTAGTAGTTCTTCTTTGCACTTCAATTTTGATAGCTTTAATAATTTAGCTTAGAAGTTTTAAAGGTTGTCAATCTTTTGTGTTAGTTTTTAACATAAAGAATATAAGATGGGCCACCCAAGTCAAAACAGTCTGGATCCGCCCCCTGTATATGAAGTCACTAGTTGGTAGAAATTTGCTATGGACCAACACTCTTTTCAACAGCAAACACAATATCATATATATTTCACTAGAATCACACATTCCAAGTTGAAGCTTGGGGCGCTTCAGCTTTTGAGATTATTGTTAGCATGTTTTGGTCGGTACAAAGAGAATATTTCAGTTTCAGTAGTGAGCTACATTACATCTCATTTAAGAACTGTCAGAGTCAACGTCTGTAATTGTGTGCTGTTAATTTGATTTTTAAACACTTTTACAGTATGACGTATATTGCTGCTCACTCTTCACGTCAACAATTCACCCTCACAGAATACATTTAAGCCTTTTTGACTGTGAAACCACCAGGAAATTGTCCGACATCCTTCATTACCTCATTCTAAAAGAAATGACTGATATAGTTGCTGGTGGCTGCTCAGTGTTTGCACTGTAAGCTAGCTTCTATGGCTGGGATTTAGTCTCTCTCCCCCCTCTCTCCCTTTCTTTCTCTTTCAGACTCTGAATCAGCAGGTCCCTTCGGTAAACAAGGCAGAGTGATTGTTGGATTTGCATATTCCTGAATAAATCATATTGCATTTCTGCGATAAGCAGCGCACTACTGTTTGCTAGCTTTTTTTCCCCTCCTCCTTTTTTTCCTCTCCTCCTCTCTTCTCTCTACACCATTCACGCACACTGCCACGAATTAACCCTGCTCACGAGGGACCGTGGCGAGCGAGGAAAGTGCTGCTCAAAATTCATGTTTTTCGGCGCTGGGAAGAAAAAAAAACCACGCCATTGGCCCTTGGTGGGGGCCTGGGCTGCCAACTACGTGGATGGTTAATCAGGCCTGATAATGATGCATGCCCATGTCCGCCACCAAGGACAGGGATGGCTGCCGAGCTCAATGGTGGGAGATGTGTTTGAGGGGGGGTAGAAAGCCTGGGAGGAGAAGGAGGTGGAGATTAAAGAGAGTGAAGCTACAGAAGATTGGAGAGATGGAGGTGGAGAGGAGAAATGGGAAGATAAATAGTGGAGGAGGACTCCCAGAGATGAGTCTATGAAGGAATGCTAAAGACGTTGGGGTAAGGTTATTCAGTGTGGGTGCAAATGACTGTTTGTGTGTGTGTAAAGCATATGGACATGTGTGCGTATTCACATCAGTGTGTCTAATGGGGCTGGGGGAAGTGGTTCTCAATATGAGCCCATCTACACACTGTAGCCCCTTTTTAATTACAGCCCTGGCATGCTAAAGAAGAAGCCGAAAAAAAAACTCCATTAAAACTGCAAGTAGGCCTCAGCCTTTTCCCCCATCAGTTCAGCTGATGACTGCTTTTTTCCTCTTGCCCCCCCTCATTCCCCTCACTTCCTTCAGAGAATTGGGCTGGTGGTATTTTGGCTGTGAAAAGGAAACCGTCGGACGGCAGGGGCATGAATATTCCAAATGACTAATGTTGCACATGCTTATTTTTGACATATCTGGCTTCCGCGGGGAAATAAAACACTTCTAATGCAGGGGGACCATCTGTTATCTGTTGCTGGTGTTTCAGAGCAGGCGGGCTCGGTGTGCACACACAGGCATACAGACACACGCGCAAGTAGACGGATCGACACGTTCTCACACAGCAGGAGGGCGTGCGCAGACAGCGACACACATGTACTCACAGCTGAATCCGTTGGGAGGATGCACAACAGACAGGCTCTAAACTCCTATACAAATTGAACACACCTTTTTTTTTTAAATCAGTGTGTTTGTCAAATGTGCGGTAAATCTCGAGCTGTAAGGTGACAGGGAATGCACACACTTTTTTATGCTAGCCATAAATACCCAGGCCTGTCTCCTCGCAGCAGCTGGAGCGGGATAATATGTTCGTGGTGTGAAGGGGGGAATAAACTAGCTGCATCACCTTGAAAACAGAACACGAAGCACACAAACAGGCTTCCTACATCAGCCACACATCTACACGAGGTGCAGCCGCTCTCAGATGTGTTTGGAAATGTGGCCAAAGGAAGAGACGAATGGTAAACAAAGCTCTCTCTTATGCATGGATAATCTGTTTGTTATTTTCAGACAATAGCCAAGCTTCTGCGTATGCTGAAAAACTTCTCTTCAAGCAGCAGAATATTTTGGATGGCTTTATTAGCTGTGGGATTTGCTTTTAACTTCCATGCATGTACATTTCAACAGCAATGTGAGGTACTTAACGGATTCCTGGTGGTATAAAATGAAGCAAAACTAAGACCTACTTTCTCCCAATCAATTGTATCATTACTAACAATAAAAGATGACATTGTTTTATCACATGCCCGACTTGGAACCAGTCCGTAAACATCGTCAATCACTGTCTGATGACACTGTGCGATATATGCATTGGGATCTTGAATCCAAACTTTCCAGCAATTCTGGTGAAGCCAGCAGCAACACCGGAATGTGCTACACAACTTCCAGCCAAGAACTCTCTTTTTCATACAAAATATTCATTGCAAATGCACCCCATGTAGGAGCCCTAGTTCATCTGTTTCAAGTAGGTCTCAGTTTTACTGTAAAAAGTATGTTACACAGAGGCTTCACCCTGTCTTACTTCAGCAGTATGAAGCTTCAAAAGAAACCTATTTTTCTTGTGATTTACTTACATCTAATTGGTCTCAAGTTACATTATGATTCAGATTTGTACAAAGTAAAAATGCTAGCTTTGTCAGGTCTGTCCTCCAGTGTCTGGATTTTTGTACGACACCAGAGTTGCACCATGTAGTCTTTGGGACAAACTGCACCCTCTTATTAGCCTGGCATTGCACGACCAGTTCACTTTGGTGAATGGGTCAGGATCTGAGTGGCATTGCTCAGAGTGGCAAAAAAAGTAACAAAGAGTGGCAATACATCCCCATGGTTTAAAAGAGCTGCAATAATGGATTCAACGGACCCCCACTACGGCGGAAGCTGCCATTGTGGTTATGTACTAAAAGATTATGTTGTCATCCTATAGAACCCGCCCCGTACCTAAATAAAGGACTATGATTGGTCTGGTGTATCTGAAGTCACTAGGAAATAGTTTTAAATGAAAACAGCTCCAGACCTACCTGCTAGCTTAAATGAATATGAGCGTCCCTCGCACATCAACTTTTACCCAGACTGTCTTTAACTCCTTTGAAAGTTACTATTATCAATTAGCTTTTGAAACAATATTGGGTTTACAAATACTACATATTATAAGCTAATACATCTTTGAAAGATATTTTAATTCTTTGGTTAAAATCCTCGAGTTATTTAAAAAGTTAAAACATGAGAAAGTCAGTTGAGATTCCTATAATTCTATAACATGGTAAATTACTGCTAATAGTAAATACAACCACATAAAAATCAAACTGTCCTTGTTTATATCTGTAAAAATAACCAAAGAAGAAGAAGAAAGGAACAATAAGAGGAAGAATACTTAAATTAAACACAACTGGTCAAGTGGGAAAAACTTGAACAGATTCTCTTCAGTCAGCATCAGGCTGTGGTGTACCACTAGGTTCAATTGTAGGCCCACTTTTGTTCTACAGCAACAGGCTTCTGAAGTGTTCCTGTTTGTGTGAATATCAAAGTGACTAGTTATAGCCTTTCTTCAGAGTCAGAGTAACCATTGAATTCAACATCTGTATATCTCTCTGACAAAATACCTGTAATGCAACAACTTAGTGCCTAATCATTTGTCCACTTAGACTTGGATAAGTGTTATTTTCACTGTCAAATTGTGTTGTCCTCTGCTTCCCTACAAGTTTTTAAGCCACTTTAATGTTATTGATACTGTATAACTACAACAAGCTATTGCCTACCTTTCACAACACACCACTACCTTCAGTGCAAATGGCCTTCACTACACCTTGTGTGAGCTTTTTGTTGCCTCATATAGTCATGTGTGTTCATTTGTTTTGAAGAAGGTGTTGCTTATTAGCCTTAATAAAATGATATTCCATTAGCATTAAGCTAAAAGTCATGCCAAGTTTGTGACACAATAAAACATTCATTTAATTCCAAGGATGAACTCCTGCATATCAAAACGTCCACACATAGGCTTGTAATGTAACTAGATCCTGTGGTTAAAGCCTCATAAACAAAAGGGGGAGGTTATATTGGGACCAAGAGAGCAGTAAGGTTGGAGGGGTCAGTGAGTAGGTTTAATAACTTACCTCTGTCAGCTGCCTGTAAGTGCGGATCTTCCCCCACAAGACCGCCCGCTGCATCATGCGCGTCTTTGATCTACAAGCACCAAATGGAAGGAGAGAGGGGCAGAGAACAAGGTCAGAGGATCCATACACGTATAAGACCTTGGGTATCACCTGCATTAATGTATGAAGCTACAACAAAAGCATGTGTTTGTGTGTGTGACAGCGAGAGAAAGTGATCACTTCAGCTCAAGTCCATGACTCTAATACGAACCTCCCAGCAGACGTTTAAAGACGCTGTGTGCTTGATGTTGCAAAAAGAAAAAAAAAGGTTCCTTTCTGTGCTCTAGGAGGCTCCCAGGAGCCTTTGAGAGACAGTTTAATGATGAAAGACAACATGCCTGGATGCAAGCGTTCTGTTTTAAGGTCGCTGGGGAGAAACAGGCAGAGCCAAAACAATTTTAGGTCTTTAAATTTCCTTTTTTAAGATGCCACGTTCATTTAGAGAGATCCAAGTCACGTTGTGGATCCTCACCTTGTGGAAGGTTTTAAGGAGATAATCGCTAAATCCTTCTGAGAGTAAATATTTTCCACTGCTAAGCTGTAGCTTCAAAATATTGGTATACCCAACATCAAAATATTGACATTTATCTCTAGCTGGGAATCTACCTGGGGTAAGAGAAATGTGTGTTATTACAGTTGTGCTACATTCCGTTGTTGATGCTTGTAGGCATTCTCTATTGTGAATTGTAGAAGAATGAAAATATGGAGCAGAGCATCACATCTTTCCAGAGTTTTCATGATATTAAAGAGGACTAAACGTGACAACATTCCCACATATGGGTCTGATCTGATGAATTGTCGCAGACTGACTTTTTTTTTTCTCTCTCTATCACTGGAAACCAGACTGTAAATTCAACTGTGCGAGTGAGAGAAGTTGCCAAATGCAACGTGACTCACCACGGCTGAGGAGGGGAAAAAACCTGCTTAAGATCACTGTGACATCCCAGGCTGTATTTGCAGTTTGGAAAATGCATAAAGATGGGACTGAATCCAGTTGTGAAAGTTGTCATGCCATCTTTAAAAATGTCAGAGTACAAAGTCTTCTAAAATGATAATCCACAAGTGTTATTCCCATGATGTTTTCTTGCCACATGTAAACATCAGAAATAGGATATCTGTTGATCCAGAAAATGATCAAGAAGCTCTGTGTTGTTGCTGTTTATCCCTTTAACATTGTGGTTTAAGACATTTTGTAATTCCTAAAGGAAAGCCCTGACAAAGATAAGGAGATAATTCAGTGACTTACCCTTTTCAATTTACACAAATACCAAATAGAAGATGAAAACAAAGTCATTCAAAAGTGATGCTGTACCAATCACACTACTCGCACCATAGTGTGTCCATTCGCTGACCATCTTCACATTTATCTTTTGGCATCTGCATTAAATAGCCTTCAACTTTAAATGAACTACACCATCTCTCATTGGTTCTCTCTGCTACCTGTGGTCAGAGATAGCACAACAACTACGTCCTTCATACGTCCCGCCCGGTAATGCATTAAGTGAGGGGCAAAGTCTCACGTTACAAACCTCTCGTGCTGCTGTTTTAAAAGTTATGTGCAGCTGGTTGCTGCTGATGTCCTTCTGCGTTTAGTTTGGGGTTGTGCAAAATGCTACATCAAGGATCACCTGTCATGCTAACATAATATTGAGAGAAACATTTTAAAACCAGAGTTGTTATTTTGGCGTCTTTATAAAACATGTAACTAATGAATACTGTTGAAAGATCAGTCACATACAGAAAAAAGAGAAACAATAGGAGGCAGGGCGGAACAAGCTGCTGCATAGATTTTGTGTGTGTGTGTGTGTTTTCAGGGATTTGTGTGAAAATAAGGGGAGCAAATCAACGTCCTTTATGAAACACACTAAAATAAGTTGAAGGCCAAAGAAACAAGATGCATCAATCTACAAACCAACCTAATAACAAGCTAGCCTGCTAGTATAAAGATGACAAAGGTAACTGTATTTCAATACATTCAACAGAATAGGACTAGTTCTAGTCAGATAAACCAGGGGTTCCCAAAGTGGGGGTTGGGACCCCCAGGTGGGATCCCGAGACACAACTGGGGGGGTCATGAGATGTCTTCCAAAATGTTTTTTTTTTTTTTTTTATTATTTATAAATAATACATTTTACCCATTATAGCAAAAAATATCAACAAAAATAGTAGCTGGACTTGAAATAAAACCTTGAAAATAGAAAATGTAATGAGTTACCTGCCTTTCTTTTGCCAGATGACTCCTAAGTTTAGGTTAGTGAACAGTTTATTATTAAAAAGCATCAGTAGCAGAAGGTTCATTCACAACAGCACAGGAAACACAGCCACATGCTCATATAGGTAGGCTAATTTTCTACAGACCAGCTAAATGAAGCCACATTAAATCACTTTGAGGGACAGTGGGGGTCGCGGGTCTTTGCCACCTATATTTTGGGGGTCGCAGGCTGAAAAGTTTGGGAACCCCTGAGATAAACGACATACTGGAGCTTCTCTTTATTAACTCTTTCCTGTTCTGTTAACTGTTCTCTGTTATTTTCTTCACTGTTTCAGATCAGAGCAAACCAGATGACTAATGTGTAGTCAGCAGACTTTGATTTGCAGGACAAAGGTCAGTAATTTCCCTGACAAATTGTTGGTACCGCCAACTTTACAGGAATAAAGACGTAAGACAAAATTCACAAATTTACGGGAAAAAAGCTGTAAATTTACAAGATCGTAAAAAGTACAAAAACATCTGTAGAAGCTAAAAAACAAAAGGCTGTAGCCAGGTTTGTTTGATTCTTGTTTAATTCTGGATATATAACACCAACCGCCCTTTGGTTAACACTGGTTTTGAATCACTGTTAAAGTAGAAGTATCCACCTGACAATAGCCAATGCTCACCTTGCCACAGCAGCCTCAAGTCTCTTGCACACATTGTTGCACTGTGAGAGCCAGAAATAATGGAGGCATCACTCCAAGCTCAGTCCTTTCAGTCCACCAATCTTTTCACGTCCACATTATTCCCTGGTTCTTGTTTGTGTCTGACCGGTGGAGTGAGGCCTTCAAGCAGCCACATAACGCTGCTTCAAGAAATCAGCCTGCACACGGAAACAGAGTCTTGCTCTTGAAAACTGTCTGCCTTTGAAGGATCTTTATTCTCTGTTCCCCCAGCTGCCAGAGATGTGTGAAACAGCTTAGACATACAATGGGCGCACCACGGGTATTCGTCCACCGAGAGCCAGGCCCGGTAAATGAAAAGAAGGGCGCACATACCCAGGAAGTGCCTAATTAATTGACAAGCAAGATATTTCTGAATTTATAATCATCAAACAGACTTCATTTTGTTCCCCCACCACCATCCTTGCCAACCCAGCTTCCCAGGCGACTTACTTAAGAGACTTATCTTATAAATACAGCCCTAATCAAAATAAATGACTAAAAGCTCTGAGGGAGTTGAAGGCTATACGCATTTACATCAGAGGAACTGATGCAATTTAAATAGCTGCCTGTGCGCCGACTTGAGGTTCAAATCAGCAGGAATCCTACCTTATGTAATACTCTCAGTGTTGTTTTTGACTGTTGTTGTTGCTCAGTTTGGCAGACCTATATTCAAGACAGCCAAGTAGGAGAGCTCTGACCTCCTTCTATGTGCGTTAGGTTGAATTCCCTCAGCAGCTGGCTCAATTGGTGAGTGTGTCACATTTTAAGGAAACATTGTACACTCTATGTGTGTGATCCGTGCATCAGCCTGCAAAGCTGCAGAGGCAATAGATGGAAGGATGAATAAGAAGAAAGGGAAAAAGCAGCAGAAGAATAGCTTTATTTAAACTGAGTCTTTAAAAATAAGATTTAAAAAAGTGCTTTGAGAAACTAACAAAGCAGCAATACGATTCTCAGACGGCAAATGCAACAGAGAGACAGACATAGTGAGACAATATGAAGGTGAAGTTAAACCAAGAGGATAAAAGATGTAAACCGTAACAGAGAGAGGACAGAATGACTCAGGATGTGTGGGAAAAGGGAATAAATGACGGCACCATTGACACTAGTTCTACTTGTACGTTAAACAGATTATTACTATTTGTATTGTTTTAGGCCCAAAATGCGGGTCATATGTTTTCTACAACCTGTAGCCCAACCACCTGTCATTACCCTGGGCTGTAGCTCTGGTTAATAGCTACTGGGTAATCCCCAAATGCTCTACTACTTGGATGTAAACAAGCACAGATGACAGAAGGCATCACGTAGCTCAGCAGGTTTTTTAGGTATTTTGATCTTCGATCCAATTTGACTTTGATTACCCACACTGTCCATCTTTGTACGGTCGTAGACTCTCTCACTGGCTGATTTTTATTTATAAATCTGTCCTTGGACTTCTCCCTACATACTTGTGTGTACACGTGTAGAAACCTCAGCCGATATGGCCTGCGCTCTCAGGACATCATACAGTGGTAGGTCCCGAGAGTCAGAACTGAACTGGGCAAAACGGCTTTTAAATTTTCAGCCCCGTTTACCTGGAATGATGTACAGAAGGACTTGAAGCTGACACATCTTGTAACTCTGGGTGAATTCAAGTCAATCATGAAAGACAGAGAAACAAGCTCAATTGGATCTTGTGATTGCACTGTGTAATCATGTAACCATGTGAAATTGTGACTGTATTTTATTTGAATTGTTTTGTGTGCTTGTTGGGTGTTTTAACCTGTTTTGTGCTGGCATCTTGGCCAGGTCACTCTTGAAAAAGAGGTTTTAAATCTCAATGAGTCTTTTACCTGGTTAAATAAATAAAGAAGAAGACTGTGATCTTGTGTTTAGCTGAGTTATTAAATTGTGCTCCATTTGGACTGTTCTCGTACCTTTGTATGAGTTAGTTGGTCAGGGCGCGGACTTGGCCTAATGGTTAAGTTGCGGGCCCATGTTCAAATCCAATTTTTCTCGCATGTCATTCCCTCACTCTCTCCCACTTTCCTTCACTATCCACTGTCCTTACCTCTATAAAATAAAGGTGTAAAAGCCCGAAAACATAACTTAAAAAAAATAAATAATTTGGTCTGACTTTAAATGTTAATTCTAGGAAAGGAGTTGCTTCAGAAATGACTGCAATCAGGTCTTAAAACATGGCTTTTGGGGTGTTATTTCAACAGATTCACTGATTCAGTGGGCCTTAACTCTTCAAGCAGTGTTTTTAAAGGTGAGGGGCTCTGATGGAAAAAGCAAGACCCCCCTTTAAATTGGAATCCTGACTTTGGAAACCACCACTAAGGCTGTACATGAGGATATAAGGCTATGGTCTAGCTCAAGAGGAAGCAGACAGATAACTACCATGTACCAGCAGTCTATCTATGGTGTGCAGTAGAGACAAAATAGCCCATATTTCAAAAAGACACATTCAATTTAGACCCTAATTACATCGCAATTACCTGGCTACATTGAACTAGCTGAGAAGAAAGTGCTTTTCAAACTTACAGTAGTCAGGCCTGGAGAAGATAACTGTACGAATGACTACTAGTTTAACTCTGGAGATGGTGCTTATATTGATGGAAACTTGTCTTTGATGAGTGCTTTGAAGCTTGAACCAGACACCACAAATACTCCCACATCTTGAGCTGCTTGCTAAACGGTAGTAGATAGGGCAAGGTCACCATATCTCAAGAAAGGTACATCTGTGTGTCGTCTGCGTAGCAAGACAAGAAGACATTGCCGTCACAGGTAGATAGAAAAAAATTGGACCTACAATTAAACCTTGCAGTACACCACAGGTAATGGTAGTTCCTTGATGTTGACCTCAGTTTTAAGTTGGTCAATAGAAAAAAAATGTTTGACCTTCTGTCAAAAGCCGCACTGAGGTATAAAAGAATAGAATTTGTGCTCTTATATAAGATTTTCACAATATTCTCTGGTACACTGTCTTCTCGCTGTTGTGTTCTTGGTAGAAATTTCTTTAAAAATGTAACCCTGACTGATTTGAAAAGCCAGTAGCTTACAGACTGTTATAGCCCGTCTAGCTTAAGTGAAACCTGGTGATGGATGGCTCATCGGGTTTCCCGTCAGCCAAAGTTTTGATGGATATGCTGCAGCCACAAAGCCCAATACTGCAGACTGCACTGCAAAGCAACATCTCTAAGAGTATGAAAGTCCAACAAGCCCTCTGTTAAATCAAACAGGAGCTGCTACAGTAATTTAACCTTCAGGTTTCAGCTGTACCCACAACACGACCGGTGTCTCTACAGAGGCACAGAGTTTAATAGTAAATGTGGTAGCAGCACATTGTTTGCCAAGCTCCCAGAATCCACCTCTGCCTCGTGACACTGCTGCTAATGCAAACTGAACTTGAGTTTGACATTTGGGGAAGTCTCCACAGAGTTTGACTTTTGAACAGGAGGGTAGAGTGAAGGGTCGATCAGGACCCTGCGTGGACCTTTTGCAAAGCTCCTCACTCACGCCTTGTAGGTAGCCTTTGTTACATGACCATTTCAAAAAAACACTGATGCTTTTTCTTATCCGCCAGCTGAACCAGTGTTACTTGATTGAGGTTAGAGAAAGAACAACCTTTATTCTCCAGGAACAAAAACAACAATCAAATTCAACCTCTTCATCAACGTCCAGGTCACTACAGGAAGAGCTCAGTGGAAACTCCTTTCTCACATCCTCGCAACATTTCTAGATGCTGGATGATATTTGTGGCTTGTTTCGCATCACTTACATGACTATCTTTGTTCCTTATAGATCAGCATTGTCAAACCATTTGTTGTGCGTGTAAGTTCTCAAAAGTTGAGCTCCAAATGAACTCAGAAAAGAAATCGGCTTCACTTCCACAAATGATCCAAACGTCACAGGAGTTCCACGAATATAAACTGATTTTGGACTACAGTACCTGTGTTATATACTTCACAGTATGCTAGTGTGAAAAATCTTTAATTTTAAATACCAGGTGGCAGAGAAGCACTTCTCACTTGTCACAGTGGATGTGTTGAAACTTGTATGGTAGCAATAGGTTGCTTATTGGCAAGCACTCTTAAAAAAAAATATGCAGTATATATTGCTTTTTGAGGAATTTGGGGGCAAAGTGTTAATGTTAAAAATTGTGGAGAAGGGACTTATAGGAAATGACAAAAAAGTTCAGCTTTAACAGGAATTCAGCGACACAAACAGATCAAACTTTCTATGGCATCATTGTGGAGCTATTTCTACATTTTTTCTGTGTTAAAACATCTAAAGTGTTTCTCTACTTTTGTCCTTACAGCACTGAGTCAAGAATGTACTAACCTTTGAGCCACCGTCTTTGTGATGTCACTGTTCAGCCTTCAATAAGAAAAAGGACAGAACCTGCTCTACTGCTGAGTTCCTTCTCCGTCACTATTGTAAGGACTTTCTTTTCACATTGGTGGACTATGGAAACTGACGCCAATGAAAGACATTAAAGGAAAGTCCAGGATTTGGGTAAGAACTTGGGTTAGTAATTTATTCTATCATAGATCCTATTTGTAGTTTTAAGATAAGATAAGATAAGATATTACTTTATTGATCCCCCGGGGGGGAAATTCAGTTGTTACAGCAACCCAGACATAAGTAAGAAGTTTCAATAAGTACAAAATAAGTACAAAATTAAAATAAAACAAAAATAAAACAAAATAACATAAAATAAAAAAATAAAATAAAATAAAAATAAAAATAAGTAAAATAAAATAGATAAATAAAGCTAGAGTACAATTTAGATATATACAATGTTACAAATGGAATTTAAATTAAATAGAAGTAATTACAGGCAGTATTAAAAATGTTTCAGTAGTGACAGTTTGACATGGTGCGATTATGGTTGGTAATGACAAATTAAGCAATAAATAGAAGAATATTTGTATGAAATATGACCATGGGTTGTACTTAGAACAGTAATGTAATTTAACAAAATATAATATAGCAAGATAATTATATAATACAGTATATTATACATTATAATGCCAGCAGCAGTCAAGAGAGAGTTCAGGATGGGATGATGGAGTGTGACAGACAGAGCAGGGATGTTATGGATCTGTTCATGGGGGGGGGCGGTGTCAGTGGTCAGCATGGTGCAGTCTGTGGCCTCCATTACTGTTCAACAGTCCGATGGCGATGGGCACAAAGGAGCGCCTGAAGCGTTCAGTCTTGCACCGTGGTGAAATGATGCGCTGACTGAACGAGCTCCCCACCCATCAGCCACAGCTCATCATGGAGAGGGTGAGAGGGGTTGTCCAGGATGGCTCGCAGTTTGTCCATCAACCTCCTCTCAGCCACTGACTCCAGACTGTCCAGTTCTAGGCCAACCACAGAGCGGGCCTTCTTTACCAGCTTGTTGAGCTTGCTGGCCTCACCCGTCTTGATACCTCCACCCCAGCACGCCACAGCAAAGCCACAGCGCTTAAGGCTGATTTATACTTCTGTGTCGCCCCTACGCAGCAGGGGCTGACGTAGACATGAGCACAACATACTTGTGCATTGATGCGTCCGTGTCGCGCAGCAATTCTCCTCCTAAACGCCTGAGGGCAGTGTGGTCTCTGTGATAGCCGGTCGCCTGCTTCCGGCCCGCTACATCTCTGTTTACTTTTCCACAGGGATTCAGAGTGTGTTATGTTAATCTACAGCTGATACATGTTGCTGTTTATCATACAGACATGATTACATGAAGAATTGAAAGGAGGAGATGAAATACACGGCCAATGTGTAGGTATCCCGAAAGTGCTTTAAATGAGGGAAATACAATGCAGCCGAGCAAACCAATCCCAGGGCTTGCGGTCTGCGTTGATTCCTCGTGTAGTTCCATTTAGGAGGAGGTGCACATCAGCTACGTGCATAGACCTCTGCGTAGGTACGGGAGCTACACGGACCCCCAGTGTAGGGTACACCTTCGATTCGACGCAGAAGTATAAATCAGCCTTTAGTTTTAAAAGGTGATATAATCAAAAGATATCCCAATTTTTTCACTGAAATCGTAACATTTTATTGGGGGTGGGCTGCATTGGTGAAGGCAAACACCTGAATTTTTCACCCCAACTCAATCAGGAATTTTTCCTGCCAGTCCCCAAGTAAAATTTCCACAATAAGTTATGGTAAGTTGATTGAGAGAACACAAAGTGTTGGGGCTAGAGTTAGGATATTAGAAGTAGGGCTGGGTATCACCAGGTCCCTCGCGATACGATACTATCACGATATTTTGCCCACGATAATGATACTAACACGATACAGCGATTCTCCGATAATCGATATATTGCAAGAAATATCATCACGATACATCACGATATCTGTGTCACTGAAGAAATTCAGAATTTATTGACTGCACTGAATCCATTTCACAGGAATTACAAAACATTGTCAATCATTTTCACATAAACGACAGCCAAGTAAAACAAAGTATCTACTGGATATATGGTCTAAGTCAGAGGCCCTCAATAGGCGCCCCCGGGCCACACCCGGCCCGCCAGCCGCCTATTTGTGGCCTCCAAACTCTTATTCCTTCACTATATGTTTTGTCAGGTCAGTATGTGTATACCGTGACTTGTCTCCATGCCAACGATAAGCAGACAGCATGTTACTGGGTCACTTAGAGTTCACTGCTGCTAGTGCAATTTTAAACTTTCACTTCCGTTTATGGAGCAGTTCGCAAATTGGCACTTTGCTAGCTGTAGGACCCTAGAATGCACAAAAATGGCGTGTTTTAGGTTCGCTGCTGAAAGGATTCGACGGTGCATCTTTTGCATGTTTTTCTCTGCTGTTTGCTTATCCTCCGCCTTGCACCATTTTCTTTTTGTTCTTCTTTTTATTTCCTTTCAAAGAGTCCTCTACCACAGCACCAACTCTTATTCATTTTAAGCGCCATCATGTGGAGGCTTGAAGTAGTGACTCTAAATCAAAATTGTAGCAGGCTTTTGTGAGAGAACCTGTTTGGAACGGCTGCATGTTTATTGTTTAAATATCGATATTTGGCGCCAGTATATCGATGACGTACAGCAAAACGAAATCTTGCGATATATCGTAGTATTGATATTTTGGCAAACCCCTAATTAGAAGCCTGCAACTAGTACTATTAGGAGAAGTGACACATAATGGGGTGAATAAAAGAGTCCAAGGTTGAAGAAGGGGAATCAACTTTGAGACCAGAGTAGTGAAGATGTCTGCTCATCCGCCAGTTTAGACTTAGCACGTAGCATTGACTTAATTCAAAAACAGACGTTATACAGCGTAGGCCTCTGTTGCTGCATCCACCATCATGTCATGAACGTTAAACTGTGGCTTCACACGAGTGTTTTTGCTGTCACGTCCTGCTGCATAAGACTTATATCCTATTCCCCAATCACTACCTCCTCTTGTCTCACTGGGAAGACTTCACAATTAAAATTTCCAGACGTTTTTAAGTGTGCACATGTAAAAAAGGCTTAATATGTAGTATATAGTAAATAGGCCTGCACTTAGAAAGTTATTTTCTAAGAAAAGGCCGCTTAAAGTGCTGTTACTCTCCTAATTCACACCACATTCATGCACTGATAGCAGAGGATGCTATAGTAAGGGACCATCATGATTATCTGATTCCATTCATATGCATTCACACCATCCACTAAGTCACCTTGAGTAACTTGTGGTTCAGTGTCTTGCCAAAAGTCACTTCGGCATGTGGTTGTTAGAGCTGGAATCAAACCGCCAACCTTCCAAATGAGAGATTCTACCACTGAGCTGCAGCCGCCCTGCAAACCCACAAGTTTAGGCGTTGCATTGATATACAAATAAACTTGTATAAATCCTGTTTTGCAGTTTCTTAACATTTTAATTGAAACTGCATTATTAATCATAAAAAACAGCAGCATGTGTTTTTCAGTTGGTTTAAGTTAGCTTTGTTTGAGGATCTGATGCTGGAGGTGTTTGAGAGAAGATGAAGGCGGCACAGTCAGTGTGTGTTGGCGTAAGCGTGTATAAGTGTGTCTGAGAGGCTCTGTGTGTGCTCTGCGAGAGGTTAAATAATGACAGACGAGAATGGATGGCTGGTGACGCCGTGACGAAGACGAGTGCCTCATATTTTCGGGCCCCAGGCTGGGCAGCTGTGAGAAACTTCTTCTCTCTTATCCCCTTCCCCCCCCCTCCTCCTCCTCCTCCTCCTCCTTCCTCTGTGGTGCTGTTTAAACAGAGGACAAAGACGCCCTGAGTGGTTTTCCTTTTCCGATCCCATACATGGCTGCCGGCTCTTTTCCACTTCTGTATCTCCAGCTCGCTGCGGAGTGACGGTGTGAGTCACCGTGTTTCTAACAAGTGAATCTTTTGATTAATTTTAATGGCACTTCCTATCAAAATATTCCTCCACTAGGAGAAGAGTTTCCTGTCTTTTGTTACATATTATGAATTATTTTCACACAAGAGTAGGGATCATGCTTCACACCCGAAAAGATCAAAACGGTAACTTTGGTTGCACATTTTGCACCTTTTATTGCGTGAGTCACGTCTTCTGAAAAAGCATATTTGGACTTGAAGTGGTACTAATGCAGTGCAAAGGCAAGCTTAGGTGGATGCTGCACTTTTTTACAGTCTGTCTGAGTGTGTTTGCCTTGTGTGCGTGTTTGCCGTGCCATGCATGCGTGCCGTGCGTGCGTGCGTGCATGCAAGAAGAAGAGAGACGAGTTTGATGCTGGTTGTTAAGCAGCACACTTGTCTTTGAAAAAAGCTACAGTGAGCTGTAAATTCATGGACATATGGCAGATTTATAAGTGACTAAGTTTGATGAAAACACAACTTTATGCAAATGAGGGACACACTTATGCACACACATCTTTTATACATCACTGGCACCCTCTGCTGCATCCTGGGACACCAGTTCAGACAAGAGCGTGAGCCAATTAAACTTCTTTAATCTGGTAAAAATGCTGCTTTTCTCTTAATGTATGCATGCATATTGGGTGGCTTTAAAAACAGAGAGGGAGGGAAAAAAAAAACGGCAGCTTGCATGTCGCCGTCACACTTTCAGGTCATGCCAGTTGGCTTCCAGAACGCGTGACAGCGGTGAGATTGGAGCAGAGCAGGAACAAGAAAGAGAGCAGAAGGGGAGAGAACATGGCAGCCGAGGACTACCACTTCTACATCAAACGAATGTTGTCACAACAGAGCGGCTGAGCCGCCCCTGTTAGCTGTGACACCGCTCAGCTGCTCGTCACACCGAGCCCGGTAAGGTGGAAACTGTACGTTGAGCTAGCACGCTGTTTATTTAATAAAAGAGCAGAGGGAAGGAAGGGAGAGGCAGCAAAGTGAGCATGCTGTAGTGTTGTCAAATCTTTGTAAGTAGCGTGGAAAGGCAGCTTCTTCTCAGCCCTCCATGAAATTGAATGTAGGGACGGGAAATGAAGTGTGCCTTCCAATAACAGTGAAGGCAATCACTGAAGCTTGAGGGAAAATGTTATTGAGAGACACAACAAAGTTAGTCATTTACAAGTATTATTTTATGGTTGATGCAGCATATTTTCTATAATGTGAAGATGAGTGAAGTTTGAGGTCAGCTTAAAGGGTAAAATTAGGTCTTGTTCTTGATGTGTGGCGCCTCTCAACCTTCTAGAAAGTTAGACAATCTTTATGTCATCAGCCTTCATTTTTAAATGATTCCCACTGTATCACACCAAATTTAAATTATTAAGTTGTTGCAGATAAATAGCACCTGAATATATGACAAAAGGTGTTTACATGACCACTTCTGATCAGTTTAGAGCTGGAAAAAATGGCCCAATCGGACAGAAATGACTCACAAGAACAATTCCCTTTTGATATTTAGAAATTCTCTCAGAAATGTAAACATCAAAGCCATCAAAAGCAGTGCATTAAAGTTTCTGTGTGATCTTAAAAGTGTGTAATCCTATCATTTAACACCATAAATGTTGCAATCTGTGCAAAAACAGCTTTGTATCCATATGTTGGCATTTGAGGAAAAATCAGATGGATCAGCAGAAGTTCTGCAGTCAAACTAATATTTAAAGAAACGGCTAAACGATCAGCAGTCAGAGAACTTGTGTCTGTGACAGAAGGAAAAAGAGATGGGGGTAAAAAAAGAGTAGGGGTGTCATGAAGACAGACCAAAAAAGAGAGGCTGTCTCCTAGCGGACGCCGGAGTATGTGTGGGCCTGTCAGGCGTCATCGCGTGCCGCTCTCCCTGCTCGACACAGTGTAACTGAGGCAATGTACCCACATGAAATATTCACCAAAGTTGTCTTTGCTTAAGAAGGAAGGGAGGGCGAGGGTGAGAGGAAAAAATGTGCTGTGATAGAGGGAAACATAGAAAGATAGATGGAGAGTCCCTCATATGCACTTGATGTCAGGTTTGCTTAGGCCTCTTTATAAGGGGGGCGACAGGGAGAGCAGCAGGGGGTCCATTAAATGTTCATACAAATGCACCCCAACAGAGCGTGAGGCTCTGCAGCAAAGGCCTCAATCGCCCAAAAGTGCTCTGCTAATTCTGCTCTGCTCTTGAAATATCCAGAGCAGGCTTTGGCTGCCAAGGCTGACACAGTTGGGTCTTTTCCAAAAGATTTCCAAGTCTTAAGACGCCTCTTGATCCTTCATGTGGATGCTGTATATATTGTCATAACACTGAGTGCTGTCATTGTGGGTAAATGACAGACTATGGGTTCATTGCTCTCAAGTGCGCTTTAACAGTTGACATTACTGCCGCTCTCACCGATGATATCTATTTTGAAATACAGAGCTATGCCAGTTCGAACCCTGCCAAATGTTGCAGCTGAATTTTGTACCATCTAAGGCAAAGCTGGGAACAATTAGGCATGTGTCCTTTCATAATTCACAACCCTAAAAAGCAAAAAACAAGGATTACATTTGAGGATATTGTATTTGTAAAGCACATTTCATTCAAGGACCAGGGCCAGGAGTATACACGCACACACAAACACACACACACACACACAGACACAGACACACACTGCAAGTCCTCTTTGCAGCTGGTGTGTCCCCATTCACCAAACCACCGTCGCCATCATCAGCTTCAGAAATCACATTTTCCGTTACATTACGTGGCCTGCAAAAGAAATCCCTCAGCGCTCTATTCAGCTCTTCAGATGTGGGCTGGTTAGCTCTCTGTCACGTCACAATGAAGAGCAGTGAGGGTGTGATTAAAGGCTAATATGGACCAATCTATAATCATCATTGAAAATTAGAAATGTCAAGATGAGCGGTGGTTGATTACTAATGCTTGCTAGTTTTTGCCACAGTGTCGACAGGCAGAGGTGAAAATGTGCTGGACTGCTTCCCATGGATTGATTTGATATGACGTGTGTGATCAGGTTGTCTCTAGTGTTGCTTTTATAGTGGAGAACTAACCAGTGTTATGGGATTTTGACCAATCAGAATCAAGTATTTTAACACATCTGTTCCTTATAGTGATTCTAATCCCTTGATTTAAGTTATTGCCCACATGGAATACTCCTCAGATGCAGATGTAATTAAAAAAGTACGCAATTTTGGCGGAGAGACACTGCTTGCTAAATTTTTGTTATCTTTGACTATCATTAGACTCTCTGCTAGCACCAAACCATCATTGTTTGCCAGTATCTCATGATAACTCACCTAAAGACAGTTGACTTTTTGTGACTTATTAAGGCGTTTTTCGACCAGAGGAACTTTACACCGATCACTACGTGCGTTTCGACCGACGGACCCAGGGCAAAAAAGTAGTTCAGGGGTAGATAATCTCCCCCTCATCTGTGATGAATGGCATTTGTCTTTGTCCTACTGCCCTCTACTGGTCTGGTGGTGTAGTGCCTTTACTTTTTATTTCCTCCATACGTCACTGGCCTGATTTGCACAATCTACCCGGGACTTCGGCCCCACAGTTGCAACGTAGACAACCATGGGGGGCACAGAACCTTTTAGTTCAGGGTAAAGTAGTTCTGGGGGCTGAAAGACCCTGGAACTCTTGGTTGAAATGCACCTTTAGTTAGGGTATCAGATTGGTTCCTTTGTGTTCTATTGCTTGTATCAGGATTGGCAGAGGATGTTTGAAAAATGGTGTCCAAATCCTGATCTCCTCAAATGTCATCTTATCCGTAACCAAGGCCTGCAGGGATATTGCAACCTCTTGACAAGGAAAGGCAAGGAGCTGCATGGTAAAGAGGTTTAAAATGAAAGAAAAAGACAGAATAATTAGCCTCTAATTCAGATGCATGAGACATGATTCATTAGCGCTGTTTGACTGACAGAAAAAAAAACGTCAAGGCCGTTGCTTGGGTGAAAGTATGAAATGAAAAACGTCATTAGCCGCCACAGCTACCGCGCAAGCCTTTAGAGTAACACAATCAGACCTTTTATATCTGTGTGGAAAGGTCATCTCTGTCACCAGTCTTCATGAAGCATCTTCTCTAATACGCTCATTTCCTGATCAGGTTTAGTGATGAATACGTTCTGAGATATCAAAGAATGATCCGAGGAAAGAGAACATATGGCTCCAATATGAAGGGTGTGAAAGAGATGCTTGACAGAGGCTGTGAGGAGGAAGAAATCAAGAGGTATGGAAACTGAATGGCTTATAAGTGGGGGACAACCTCTTGAGAATCTAAGTGTCATTATGGTGTTTTAAGTGTCATATAGAAGCTTCACTGTTTCCAACAGAAACACAAGATGGGCTTAAGAAGCTTTTTAAATATGGTGATCACTTCCGAACATTTTCCACAAGCTGTGAATGTTACATAAATCTACTCCATCACACCTGAAAAAGGCTACTTGCATTAAAAATGTATAAGACCCTATGATTGGTAACAGTCTAATGAACCATCTTATGTATGCAGACTACCTAGTTGTGTTCAGTCCAAGTAGTGCAGGTCTCCAGCAACTCCTGACTGTATATTTAGTTTATGGTGTAGAACATGACATCATGTATAGCATAAGTAAGATACTGTGTTTGTCTGTCGCACCAAAAAAGATAAGACGCTGAAATTCCCTGACTTTAAATTGGCTGATCATAATCTTAATGCCTGTAATAGAGTCAGACACCATGGTCACTTTATTATGGAAATAAAGACTGATGGCAATATTTGCAGAGAATGCTGTATGTATATAAAAGGAAACATGCTTTCTCACAGGTTCTGTGTTCTCAGATGTAGTGAAAGTGTGTTTTAGAGCATATTGTACAGCTCTGTATACTGCACAGTTGTGGTCAGACTAAAGGAAAGCAAGCTCACAGAGACTACAGGTAGTGTATAATTATGCTATGAGAATATCACTAAATGTTTGTTGATACTTCAAAGCTTTATTGAAGAATCTTATGTTATGGTTTACGTGCAGACTTGAATAAGACTGTCTTGGCAGTCTTGGTAATGAACCTTGCAAGCAATGAGGACACTTACCTGTACATGAACATTACATCTGAAATTGTTTTCATACTGTGAAAGGGCAACTTGGTTGATATTTTGAATGCTCACATCAAAATCCAGACCAATGCTGCCCCTGCTGACAAGTTATTGTAGTGCAAATGCAATCATCGATTTTAAGTCTGAGTGTATTTCAGCTGTTTTTAATGAAAATACAGTAGATAGGAGTTTGCCTTATTATTCCCATTCAACACAAAGAGAAGCCACGTGGACGTGGAAATCTAATCTGAAGCCCGGTGTTTTTTTGTCTATGGAAATGACAGGCTTCTTATCGACAGAGTGGGTTATTTGAGCAGATCCTGGCTGTGGCTTAGCGACGGGACTCAATCACTGCTGCCCGGCGATATGCCTCACTTTCGTCCCCCTCCCGTCCTCCCTCTCATCTTTTTTATCTGGAGGAGCGGAAATGAAAGGATGGTATCTCGTGCTCTCCACGTCCACGGTTCAGGAGATGGAGAGAGGAGCGGACATTTTCTTTTTTAGCTGTCAGATGAAAATCGTGGTTTATAAACCTGTGCTCGGAAAGAAATATATCCACATTTTAAGGACTCTGACTTAACACAGGCTCAAGAAAGGAAGATTTCATGAGGTGTTGCTGCTGTCAAGATAGGATAGAGTCATGAGATAAACCTAATAAGACGCCGGTTAGGGAAAGAACATCACCATGCACGTCGCCATTGGCGACAGTTACAACTCTGGGGTAATCAAGATTTTTGTACACTCAGCTTAATGGAATACACTCATTTGTGCTTTTAATTTTATCCTCCTGTTTTTTCTTATCTCGTCATTGTTCCTGGGAGTTAATCAACACAGTTAATGAAAAAATCAAAGCTTTGTTTTCTTATGTACATCATCCGATTGCATGACTTTGGTTCTGTTCAAAGTATCTGCCTATTATAATACATTTTTCCTCCCCATTTCTGCTTTTTCATTGTTAAATTAAAGTTGGGATCAAGGCTATAACAGTTTTGATTTCTTAATTAGTTTTTTATTTTATTCAGTTTTGACTTTAAAATCCATTTCAATAAAGATTCCATTAGATTTTATATAGGTTTGTAAGTTTAGCTTCTTAGCTTTCTTAGTTTTAGTATCAGTTTTTATTAGTTTCAGTGTTAGTTTTAGTGTTTTTGCTGATGTTGTTGTTTTTTAAATATTGGATTATTTTCCAGGTTCAGACCAAACTGCAACTTCTGGTATTGAAAAATAAAATCAATGCCAAGAGTGCAAAAGACTGCAGTACATCAAGTGTCCACTTGGGGCTGGTACCAAAGGCCCAGAAAGCCCCTTTGACACACATTTTATTTTACCCATTTCAGCCATGTTTACAGTTTTGGTCTGTTTATTTTATTTCCTAACAATACAGGATTTGAATCTGTCTATAACTCAGCCATTTTGATGATGTAAAGATTAAGAGTTTTGCATTAATATATGAAGAACCACAATCATCCAGAAAAGATGTTTTCATTTCTTAAAACAGCACAATTTTTTTCTATTCTTTCAGTTTGTCAGTCTGTTTATGTTTTTGGCACTCTAGTTTTTGTTATTTAGTATAGTTTTAGTTTTTGGTAATGAAAACAACCATAGTTGCTAACCATAAATATGTCGATTCATTAACTGATAATCAAGATTAAACAAATATTTTTGTTTTATGAAGATCTTGTAAGACTTTCAGTTTATGTTGCTTCTGGCGCCCCCTCTAGACAAAGTAGTACCTCATCTTAACGCTGAGCATGTCATGTACATATGTTTTGGTATGTTCTGATTAAAAATCTCAACCAGCTTTATTTTGACAGTAAAATGTATCATTCATCTAGAAGTGTTACAAGAAAATGTAAGAAAAGGCTATTCTGGCAGCTTGCTAACAATTACTTTGTCTGACACCTACCCCCAACATCAGTTTTAAACAATGAAAATATCTACATAAAAATAGTCAATCTTCATGCTAATAATGGTCTTGTTTACTTTTGTAGTTCATCAAGAGGCACAGTTAGGAATTGTATTCTGTTTCACAACCAGCTAGAACCTCCCTATCAGCTTTAAAATGCTGATAAAATGGTTTTGATTTAGAGGGATTTGAAGGATTGGGTCTTGGTCGCACAGTATTTATGTAGTCCACAAATTTAAAAAGTAATTGCAGTCACTATTAGGCTGAGTCACAGAGGCAAAGTCAATTTTCATGGTAACTTTGGTGAACTTCAGCATGCAAATTCACTCCATTTTCCAGACCATGAGCTGTCTAGATAGTGTCCTTTGAGAAGAATGGCTGGAGGCAGAATCCTCACCTGCGGAAATGACCGCATTACCTGTGTCAAGCTGCAATCATTCTTCTTCAAAGACACACATAAATGTCTCCACCTTGTCTGTTCTACTCAGGCAGGGGCGTTTTGGTTAACAGCAGGAAGCGCAGGCTAGCGGAGACGTCAACTCATGCCTTTCAAATCTCAACTTCGCATCATGAGACTCAGCGTGTCAGAGAAGTTGAATGGTGTGGAAGAAAAAGTTACACAAAAGAAGAGTTGGATTTGCCGGTGTTTGGCCGTGAACCAAAATACCAGACATACCTTATGATGGTACCAGATTCCGACATTCTGAGAGCTTAGCCTCTTACGCATGCACAACCTGACACAGTTTGCCAAAGACCATAAATTAAACTGGCTTTACAGTCTATTCTAGTAGATGTTTAGATTAAAGAATAGAGATGCACTGTTCATGAAAATCAGGGCCAACACTAATGCTCAAAATAACAACGTAGCTGGTAACCAATTCCAATACACAGGATATGTGTTTAGTGCTACTCTTAGTTTCAATATGAGTGATGAGATTTAATGTATGTTGATAATGGAGGAGTGGGTAAAGTTAGGTCACAATGACATCAGAGTATTAGATGGAGGTAAAAAGAGGTGAAACTGGAGTGACAAACAGATGCCCACTACAGGGTAATAGGCGTCATAGGAGTCTTTAAAAGTTGTCTTGAAATGTTGTGTTGTTGGGTGCCAGAACACAAGTAGTAACAGAAATGTCTCAACAGTGATATTCTACTGTCTACCAGCCGCAACTGCCCGTCATCAAAACGAAGACAACTGTGGTTAAACACGATAAGACGAACGGACAGGACACAGGCGAACATCAAAACTGGTCATGTGTGTACTGCAAACTTCATAAAGCGTGTATTTACTGTTGTATGGATGGATGATGTTATGTACATTAAGGTTTAATTACCCTTATCAGGAAATCAACATGTGGATTTCTCAGAAACATTGAGTTCTTAGCACATGGGCTAACGTTGGCATCGCTAGCAAAAGAATGGGGCACACTGTTTATTTGTCGTCCTCCTTTGTACTACTGCCATAGTGATGAACCACAAATATTAAGGCATCAAAGGACTCAAACGCCCTCAGCTTGTCATTACTATACACACTCAGATTTACAATAAATGAAATGAAAATGTTCTGCGATTCCACCCTTGGTCAGTTCTTGGGTCGGCAGCATAGACTGTATAAAGAATGAACGTAGTATCCGTGACGTCACCCATCTGTTCCTGAGCGCTGTTATGAAGCAAATCAATGGAGGCAGCCATATTGGAAATGCAGAACTCAACCAAACTTAGTGTGACATAAAGAGGTGGGGTTTGAGCCTCCTAGCCAACAGCTATGTGTTTACATCAAGTCAGTCATGTCCTTATTTGGGCAAAAACTTGTAATCTTAATATCTACTGAACCGTCGCACTAGAAAAAAATCCACTCCCCGTACAGTGTGTACCGATAGAGAAATTAGCTACGGAGAGCCAAGACAATTGGCTGTAAACATGTTTATTAATGCTGCAAATATCGTCTTTTTTGAATTGGTGTCTATGTTGTTTCCGGTGTTTCCGCAGCCAGTCTCAAGCAGAATCTCAATGAACTGCAGTTTATACACTTCTGCGTGGGCTTCATATTCATATTTTTCTGCCCTTTCGTCAGTGTCAACTTATTCAAGTAAACCTTGATCCTGGACAGGAAGTGACTTCACATATTCAGAGGGAGTCGTGGTCTCTTCCATCATTGTTGAAAACAAGCCAAAAAAACTTTCGCGTTCGACTAAGGATTGATTCGCGTTCAACCAAGCCCCGCCCACCAAAAACATCACACTGTTTTACTCACACTCTGTGATCTAATTAGTGCCGATGAGTCAAGTCGTTGAAGCAAAATTGTGGACTGACTGAAAATATGCAACCATCAGTAAGATTAAATGTTTATTTTTGCCAACATTCCTAATACCAACAAGTTGTTACATCAGACATCCATCAAGTTTTCTGCTCCAAATCACCAGGAGTGTTCAGAAAGTCTTGAGTTTGATTTTTCTTGGTAACTAGTAACAAATCAATGGATTGGATAGATGAATGTAGAATGCAGTCAGCTAGACAAAGAAAGAAAAAGTAGTCAGAAAGGAAGAATGATGGAGCTCACCTTGACGCTGTCTCCTCTCGTCAGGATATCCCAGAGTGTGTGTTGAAACTCGGCGAGATCCATTTGGCGGCCTCCTCCCAACAAAGCCTGGAGGGTAGACGGAAAAACACTTTTAATCGAAATATGATAAAAAGTGAGCGCTTCGTTTTATAGTCAAATCGCACAAAAACACATAAATGTGTAAACACAATACATGAATCAAACATGAGCTCCAATATTATCTGAAGTCTGTGTATCTTTAAAATGCACTCAACATAGCTCGCTTTTTCTCCTCTTGTAAATTCTTAATACAATCTAATACATGACCTGCATCACAAGTGGACACATCTTCTCAAAAGCACGCATACATTCTGACACATATCTCAGGATGCACACAATCTCGCATCTATTTCAGAGCGCCTCCTCGCCCCTCAGGTATAGGCTTATAAAAAGTGCATTACATAACTGATAATAAACTGCATTGCATCCATCTCCCATTCAGCTCGCCTTCCAATAATCCCCACCACCATATCTGCTTATCTATTCAAGTCACTCTCTCATTAAATCAGCGTTTTACAGCCAAACGGAAGAAGTTTACTGCTTATAGAAGTCAAATACAGTTAATCAGGAAGAGGGCTGTAGTTATACAGATAAAGTGCATGTTTTAATTCACTGGCGGACAAACACATCATTCCTTCTATCTGGATAAAACCTTGCAGAAAAATAGGGGGTGAAAAATTGACAAGCGAATTAATCTGCTGTCTTTTGCCTGCTGGAATGGAAGTCAGTGAGGCGGTGCGTACCAGTGGATGCCCATCAGTCACAGGACCTCGTGCAAGGCCTGAAAAAGCTGAATGCAATGCAGGGTGGTGAGATGGGGATGGAGGGGTGGAAGGTGGTGCAGCTTTCAGTGTTTATTCATCTGAAACAGTGTCCCCTGGAAGCCATTTTGGCAGCGATGCATCACAGCAGGCACTGACCTTTAGATACTATGCACAATTAAGCTAAGCTAATAAACACACACTGTGGATCTGGACATTTTGGACTAGAAGGCAGGTGCTGTGAAAACAGAAAAAAAAGTTCTTTTGTGCTTAGGTAGCCTTTTCAAAGCCAAATTGAAATGTGTTTGTTTGAAATGCATACAAATTAAGCTGTGCGCGCGAGAGGAAATGAGCTGAATGCCAGTTCTGTTTGAGGCTGAAGTTCAGGGTTTGTTATTCAGTATTCAGCCTTTTATCTTTTGTTGCTGGTGACATGCTCTTTGTATTTGGAGCTCGACCTTTGTAAAGGAATCAGCAATTTATGGTTAGACAGTTCAATTCTGTAGGAAAACAGAAACAATTGGTCCATTAATCCACAGCAGAATGACAGCTTATTTATTCTGCAGCACTTTTGATTATCAATCAAATATTGCTTTAGTCATTATATATCAAATAAGTCGAGCCTCTAATTTCAAAGCATTTGCTGCTTTTGTCAGTTAACAAGAAATGGACACCAGATGTTGTAATGTCACCTATTGCTTTTTGAGCCTCCTTTAAAAGCCTTGAGTAATGCAATTTTGCCACCGCAATCTTGTTTTTTGTTTCTTATAATGAGGAGTGACAATATTTGGAAAGACAGGATGGAAACCCACTTTGTTGCATTGGTACCAACTTGTCAATCATAGTTAGCCCTGCCCTGACTGCTTTGTTGTTGGTTTAAACCATAGACTGTATAAAATATGGACGAAGGATCCGTGACATCACCCATCTGTTTCTGAAGATCTGTTTGGGGCCAATCGGCGGCGGCCATATTGCTGCTGTCGAGTGATTGTGACGTAAAGAAGCGGAGTTTGAGCCTCCTAGTCAACAGCCACAGCGTTCCCGCAGTCAGCTGTGCCTCTCATTGGAAGACTCGTAATCTCAATAGCTTCAAAATTGCCGTGTTAGAAAAAAATTCACCCCCATCACAGTGTGTGCCGATAAAGAAATGAGCTATCTGGACTACACTTGTCTTTTGTACCAGGCTGTAAACATGTTTATTTCTGCTGTAAAGATCGGCTTTTTCCCATTCATGTGTATGTGACTTCTGGTACTTCCGGAGCCAGCCTCAAGCGGATCCTCGATGAACTGCAGTTTTTAGCACTTCCGCATTGGACTCATATTTTTAGACCAGAGGTTGCCGCTTGGTTTAAACTAAATGATTCCGTAATTTCAAGTTTTGTTGTTTTTTGGGGGGACATTTTTGCCCCCTAATCGATAAGACAGCTGAAGAGAGAATGAAGAGGGAATGTGGTGAGTCAAGGGTGGGGGAAGACATGCAGCAAGTGGCCATGGCTGGGAGTCAAACCATCAACCATCGACCCCTGAAATGAGAACTACAGCCTCTGCACATGTAGTTGACGCTTGAACCGCTTGGCCAACAACTCCACATGGGTTGTAATTTTGAATATAAACATAAAGTTGTACTGGTGACGACTTGAAGGAAGTAATTAAGGCCATAAACTATGTAAAGTTGTATTCATGTACAAACAAAACTCCCTAAACTTCCTGAAATTTTCAAGGTGGGCTGCATTTGTGAACACAAAGAACTGTCACTATCGTAGCATTAAAAATCATTCAAAGTAGCTGGCCTGCACTTCAGTTTGCTGAGTTTGGCTCACTTAAACAGGCACTAGCAGTTCAAGCATTAGATTTATGCTAGTAGCAATCCTTATATTGGCACTGACAAGCAGAAACCTTGTATCTCCAAAACCACTACATTCTACTTTAAAAGGAAATCAATGGCATTCATTGACAAAAAAAACGAGGTGACAAAATATGGAGACACAAGGTGTCTGCCTGACAGTGATACTTTTCTTGCTCACACAAAGCTAAAAAGGTGTTGTCTTAAAATTCAAGTGAAAAAAGAAAGAGAGAATTCTTCAAGATTCATATCCAAGCTATAATTTTAGACGATGTTGTATGCATCACTTTTATGTAATAGCATTCTTCTCTGTAAACTGTGTCTGAACCTCAATTTCCGAGAGATTTGTCCCCCGTTATGTGAAAATTCACAAACATTTCTGACAAACAAGCTCCACAGTTTATTTAGTCCATACAACATGAAGGCTGATAAGACAGTGTGCAGATATATTGCCTTACAGAGAGAGAGAGAGAGAGAGAGTGGAGGCAGGAAAGATCAAATAACATTGTTACATACTGTGTTATGTTATTTGATAGATCCAGCTGGTCCCAGAAGCACAGTTCTAACACCACTTATATCCACCTGGCAAGAGAATATTGGGTTTCTAGACGGAGTTATGAAATGCATCACCTTGCAAATATGTGGAAAAACGAACAAACAAAAAGATGAGACATTTATTACCACGAACCCACACAAGTGAAAATATTACCACTCCCACGCAGTGTTACAGCACATACAGCATGTGTGCATACTGGATATACACATGCATGAGCAGAGAGTCACATGTGTAATAAAGCCGCCGGCTGCTTATGTCTGTTCGCCTCCTCTAAGCATCCCTGTCAGTCAATTTGAGCTTTTATCCTTTGCAAGAAGCCAGTCGGCGACAAATACGGCAGCACAGCGTGTTGTTCAGACAGAAAAGGACTCACTAGTGATCCCCTTTCAGGCCCTTTGACAGACGAGCACGGGAACATCGACCAAAATAATAGAAGTCAGAGGCAGATTTCCCAAGGTAGCAAGAGCACTAGCTGATACTGAATGGTACATACAATCCCCCGAGTGCAGAGGTCCAATTTGAAGCCCAGATGGTTTTTCAGTGAAACCTTCCCTGGTAATTCCAGCCAGGACCGGTCTGAAACAAGAGGGACTGAAATCTCAACTTTAATTTGGTGATCAGAGATTATCGGAGCAAATCTGGAGAGACTGATTTGCACTGTTCCTCTGAGTTATTGTATTCTTGTATCCAAGTAGTGAAAAGATATTTGTCAGGCAATGAGAAAGGATGAATATTGTTAAGATATCATTGATAGGTATGTCAAATATAATATTGCTTAACTACATTTATTGACACATATTGATACTAGCCAAGATTTTGGTGCAAAATAAAGACGTAATGAAAAGATGTGCGAAGATTTGACAGCTTGTTCTCATTTCATTTAATTAAAACTACTTCCCTAGGGTGCTTTCTTAAAAGGATTATTCAAAAAGATAAACCTAAAGTGTTCAAAGCCATTGTTGTGTCCTGAGTTAATAACCACAGTCAGTCAAATCAATCCACTTTGGCTTTGACAGACTGAGAACTGAATAATGTAGGAAAAAAACATGGCAGGCAGACCACAAAACAAACCAACATGATCACATGCTAAACCAGCTAGCCAATGAAATCAAGGATGGGTAATAAAAACAGGGCAGCTGACACAGGACAGAGTGAGGCAGAGCTGTTTGACTGAGGTTGTTGGCTGCTAAGTTGCTCTCTGCTCTAGTGGTGACTGCTAGTCAAGTTGGCTAAACCACCTTTGAAGAAGACAGTAGTAACAAAAGCAGATCATAGAAGGGGAAGAAGGGGAATGGAAACAGAGGGCAACATGACGTGAGACAGAGTGAGGCAGGGCAGCCAGGCTCCAGACCGTTGGCTGTGATGACGCTCTCTGGTCTGGTGTTGACTAACAGCAAAGTCAGCACCACCAATTCTGAACTAGAAAGTGTTAACATGAAGCTATTTTGAAACTTGCTTTGCTGCCATCTATTCTCAGTAACTTTTCAGTATCACATCGGAACTTAGTGTTGGAAGATTAAAAATCGGATCAGGATCAGAGGCCAAAAAAGCTGAAGGCGACATCTTTACAAAATCATATTTTTTCCTTAAGGTTGCGGTTGTTATCTTAACAAACAACTCTCACATGCATTCTCTCAGCTGCATTCTCTTCACATCGAATTATCTGTGCCGACATTATTAGATATTCTGCCCTGTCACACAAGAAGTCAAGAATAAATAACTATCACTATTTGTCCTAGAGCTTACCAATATTGATGGCACTTACCATTTATGAACCTGTGGAAATTAAGTACGGACTTGTAATACTCAATATCCAACCTTTGCACTATTACTATTTGCACTATAACAATGTAATAAGCAATCAATAAAAGGAAAAAGTCCAAAGAAGGAGAGAGGAATCTATGGAGCATGAAAAAAGATACTTGAGAGGAGGAATGACATGCTGTTTGCTGATAACTTACTAACATGTCACTGGTAAGAGTGAGCTTGTGCTGCAAACTGAAATCCAATGTTTACAGTGACATAATCATCAATTCATGCATCCCTGAAGCTGACAAGCAGCATAATCATCTTGCAATGTACCAATCTGATTAGGCCACCTGAGGCAAAGTAATTAAGAAAAAAATAAAAGTTAATACTCTCAAGCTTTTTGGCTAACTTTCCTGTGATCGGCAGAGAAAGAATCTTACAGGCAAACACTGATAAAGTTGAGCTTTCAGCTTATCCCTGACATTTATTTTCTTGTCTAAACAGCTGCTTGTACATTTTCAGTGTTTTGGATGTCAATGGCAGACTTCATAGAAATATGTGATTTTGATTCACATTTGACTTTTAAGAGATTTATCTTGGACTTACTTTTAAGATATCAGCCCTGTTTTTAGTAAATGTATTAGGTACAACAAGCACATGGGTGCGAAACACTTAGATGGGAAAAGTAATTCTTAAAGAATTAGTTTAGTTTGTAAATGAGCATGAGATGATCAAAAAACACAGACAATTGTAGCTATGAGGTGGTATTTTAGCAGAACTGACATATTAACTAGATGGTCTTGCAGCTATAGTGTGTTTTATATCCCTGTATGTAGTGAAATACAATAAGTCTTGTAAGCAGGGTTGTCAAATCATACATTTTTTATACTGCAATTCATCACTGAATTTCTATAGTTAATCACAATTAATGTAAAAAAAATCTTACCAGTGTCTTAAATTAAGGTATCAAATAAACGCAATGAAGTCTTAAACAAGACTTCCATTCAAAAGCACAGTGGTGTCATTATTTTCCATCCTGGTAGCAGAAGTAAGCAAGAAGACACTGTGGCAGCCCAGCTACGGTGTTTTGAAAAGAACAAAATAGCATGCACTGAAAAATGTTACTTTTTCCAACACCAACCCCACCGTCGGTTACAGACATTAAAATTTACAGTAGAAAAATAATCAATCTTAATCTTTGATGTTCTGGTTTACCTTTGTAGCTGTTATCCAGACATCAGGATAAAATTCAGTTTGTTGCATTACCAGAAAATACTCCTTATAGAAGCTTTAAATGATTTCTGGTACTCAAGAATGGATGTATTTTTTTCTGACACTTCAATGGTTATAAAGGGATTTTTGTTTTGTTGCATTTGCAGTTCAACAAAACTATCAAACTGTTCCACCAGCATTCTAAACTTTTTATATGCATTTATATGCTGCAAAGAATCCTGATTGAGAAAATACTCAGTAGATTTAGCGCAGCATTTAGCATTGCAAAAATGCATGCTGAGATTCTGCACAGTACAGTCAAGAACACTCTTTAAGATTTAGCTACAGGAGAGTATGTTTCATGAATGACAACAGTCCCTTTGGCATTTACTTCAACAGCAGCAGCTCTAACTTCATTTAATCAGAGCCAACCTTTGAGCAGTGTTACACAACCAAAGCTCGATTTCAGCCTTTAATGGTTTAAAAAATCAGGTGTTGTTGTTAGATTCTTCAGCCATGCTAATGAACGCTGCCTTTTTTCTTAAGATAAAAGCAAGAAGACAGGCAGATGGATCGATATGTGGCCTCGCATCAGTCTATATTTTGCTCAGTATCCGGGCCCAGGGAACATTTCATAAAGGCCATAGGGTCGGCTTATCACGGAGCTAAATGCCAATGTAATTATTAGTGTCTGGAGATAGTGGAAAGGGAAGCACATCCTGCGGCAGTACACCATATTTAATTAATGAATGTCACTCTGTGGAGGGAGTGAGGGGAGTGCGTGAGAAAGGAGGAAGAAGGAGGGAGAGGCAGGGAGGCACGGTGACAACAATACTGATCCAGACTTAAGTGCACAGGGACATAACGTAGAAATGCACTCCATGATAAAGACGAGGGATGAGACTTTACAAGCACAACAACATGACTTTAATCTGGTTGTTTGTTTATCCCATAAAATATGCAGCTACAAAGATAAAAGTAAGAAAAATGAGTTTTCTCCTGAGTTTTTTCAGGGCTAGTTCTTTAACCAGCACTTACTTTGAAATATTAAGTAAAGCACATTATAAAAACAGGACGCCGAGTGGTCGCGCGCCACATAAACCACCTGCGAGTGTGGGTGAATTTTGACCAAAGAACTCATGATGATAACCAGGTCGGAGCAGTTTGGTGACAAATCAACCACACACTCACTTTTCAAAAGATGAGTGACTCAGATCATCCTCCAGACTGTTAGACTGAAGGGAAAAAAAAAACTCAGAGCAGCTGTGTTCAGTAACACGCAGGGTTATATTTGCATTAGTGATGCTGTGGTTTACACAAACTGTTATACCTGCGTGGCACACCTGTGAGCGAACGACTGCTGTGTTTACTGTCGCTGGTTGACATGAACGCCAACGTAAAGCAGTAGGGGTTCAGTGGCCGAGGGTGCTTTGGAGAAGGGTTAGCATAGAATATTGAAGGAAGAACATTTACTTTCTTAAAACATATAGAGGCTTTTAATGAGTGGTTATTACATATATAAGGGGAGACAGATATCAGCCACACCTGTTTTATTACTAATTTAAAATATGTTTCAAATAGGTTTACTTGACAACCAAAAAAAAGAATCCAAAGGGATTGTGTTTCCTGGTGACTTAACACCTTAAAAAATGTAATATATCACCTTAAAAGTAGGTCTCCTTATAACTATGCTGGGGCGACGTATGTGTTTTTTCTAATGCTGGCTGGTGTGTGTTTAATATTAACATTAAAATTGAAGTTTTTTCTATTACACAAAAAAAGGATGTAATATGGTAAGTTAAAGCCTCAGGAAACGTAAATGAAATATTTAAAATGAACATAGAATATCAAAATTAAATGTCTAATCAAGCTTCAACAAAGGTCTGAGTGAAATTAAACACCCATAACTATGAAAAAAACTCTGTTCAAAAACTGCTTATTTTACAGGTCAGAGCATTTCTCAGGACTGTGTTGGCATGTCCGCTAACTCTTTGATTGACAGGTCAAGAGAGAGTTCACAGCCTGCACGTTTGAGCCGTCTGACTTTGAATCGATAGACAAAAAACTCCAGAATCTAAAAATTATTCATTTCTAATGGTCTCTGAGTGCTGAGTTACAAAACACTTCAGAATCAGGACTTATATCATTTATTAATTATATCACTTTGTAACTCTGGGGAATTAGGACCATGGGATGCCCAGAGCAGGGAGGCTGAAGTGCAGGAGCTCAGCTCCTGGTGTCAAACGGAACTGTTTAACTAAACACTGAGCTGTTTGGGGACAGTTAATGGACCATTCCTGGAGAAAGTTAGTGAACTGGTCCTGGGGAAATGAGCGGAGCATTTGCGGGACTGCTTTAGCCACTTGGCTGCGGCTCAACTCAACCGTGTTCCAAAGTTTCCCCAAATCCAACGCAGTTAGGGAAATAAAAGAATGACAACAAGCTGTCATCCTCACCGGTGGATGTGCAGACAGGGACACACAATCACAGCGGTGGAAAGAGCAGGGAGACAGCTATACGGACAGATTACAGGCAGTACGTGATTAGCAAACAAGCTAACAGCTAAGGCAACACTGAGGAGAGCTGGCTGAGGGTTTCCAGGGCCTTTAAGGGGACTTTTAGGGCTTATACAAATGAATTTCAAAATCCCAATAATTGCTAAATTACAATAGTTCATCGTGGTTGATAACATGTTTAATCGCCAAAGAACAAAGATAGATATATCTTTGATCGATGTCTTTTGGTTCATCCTCATCATGGAATAAAAGTTACTTGCCAAATAGTCATTGTCAACTAAATGAACACTTATCCGCACGACAATCTATATAAAAGGCCAAAGCAGATTTACAAAAGACTGTCATCTGCATAGAAAATACCGACCCATAGTGTTTTATCCTTCTCAATCAGAAAAAAAATATTCAACTAGTGGAATCTCCTTGGATCAAGTTTTAATCACACACTAACTGCTTGTAGGTATCCAACTACTAATGGCATATATATATGGATGATTACACTGTATGCTGATGATCCACACTTCTTTGTATAAAAGGCTAAATAAGATTTACAAAAGACTAACAACAGTGTACACACATTTTTTCTCATCCAATTTTGGCCCTTCAGTTATTAGGTTCTCTTTTTATCTGATGCTCAATGGTGTTTAACCGTTCAAAGTTTACTGGAACAAAGCAGAGACAACAGTCGTGCACACTCATACCACTGCTTTTGTCTAACAGAAGTCTGAGTCCGTCTCACTTTGGTGAGGGTCAGAGGGGGTCTGGTGTCCTGTCTCTTTGCTTTTCCTGCTGTCAGGGAGAATGCACACAACAGGCAGCTTGTCACACAAGAACACAACTTTCCTCGATGCCCCCGTGCTTCTTTTCCGCTCCTTACCCCCCTCAATCACAACCCCCCCCTCTCCCTTCCTCCCCCCACCTCCTATCTTGGAGTGCTACTTGAGTCATGACTACACCTGGGACCCTCTCGCCTCGGTGCCATTTCTGTCATCGGATCAGCTGCTGACTCCAGCCCTGCATCCCCCTTGTCTTTTGTTCTCTGCCCACGTGTTAACTCTGAACTGCCTGGAGAACAAAAAAAGCGTAGTTGAGGCGGCTTTGAAAAAAAAAAAAAAAGAAAAATAGATCAAGGTCCTGGAAAGCTGCAAAAAAAAGATGTCTCTAAATGTTTCTTATGCAACAATTTCTATCCCTCTCACACATTTCTTCTGAAGGCGACACTCCTCGGCACACAGAAGTGGGTATTCTTGTTTGGAAACAATAGCAGGCGGGCTTCTGAGGCAACTGTTAAGCTATTGCAAAGCAGATGCTTTTTTCTCTCGCCAATCAATTTAACACCTACACCTCCCCTCTCCTCCTTCATGCTGGCTTCGGCTCATCAGTTTTAAATGGCACAAGGCATTCTTGCATTGTTCTTTTGACTCACTTGGAGGACAAGAAATGTCTCCGCTGAAGTAGCAGCCCTATCAAGCCTTAATCATCAATAGGGTCAGCAGAAAAAAGGCTGTAAAAGAACATATAACAAAAAACTCCAGCACAGTGCTGCAGTATGTGAAGACTTGCTGGTTTCTTATACTTCTGTAGTGGCAATTATATTTCAGAGAGTCTGTAAAAACAGGATGAAGATTTGGAAACATTTTTTTCTCCCCTCTGAGTCTTGTGCTAGACAGAATTGCAAGGGAAAAAGCCATCTGTGTCTGACTCTTATCCCTGGCTCCTCTAGAGCCTGGATGAGCCTGAGCCAGCAAATGTCAGTCGGATAAAGACCAAGCCTGACAGACAGACACAGGAGTTTTGTCATTCCGTGTGTCATCCCTTTGCTAGCGAGCCCAATCTTTGCCGGTCTCAAAAAGCCCCCGAGATGATGTGGGTAGGATACATTCTCAGGGTGAACGTCAGGTTGTGTAACTCCTCCAAGTGCCACAATAGCTGAAATGTTGAGGACACGCGCGCTATTCTGGTGCCCCCGCGGCCTTTGAGAGCTTTCATTATTGTCTTATGTGCTGTGCGGCGGGGGTCACCATGGAAACACAAAACACATCAACCGTTTCACCACAAAGGATATGAGGTTCTTCAACAAGATGTTCTTTCAGGAGCCAGTGGTCTCTCTGGGGTCAGAGGATATTGGATGTGACTTGATATTTAGAGAAAGAACACAGGATTCTGCTATTTATCTGAGCACAAATGAAGCTGTTTTCTTCACTGGATCTGTGTTGCTTTAGGCAGAGTAACCTAGAGGAAAACAGGTCATTAAACTGAGTTATAAGTAATGAATAAAAAAATGTCATTACAATGATTACCATTCATTACATTTTAGCTTAAAGCTCTTGTGAGGATTTCTCAGTTTGGGTTGATTTTGGCGCCCCCTGTGGACAAACATGAAATCTCTTTTATCTTTGCTGATTTCTCTTATGTTTTGATAAAAAATCTCATCCAGTTGACAGTGTAAAAGAAAAACAGATGTCAAAGAAAGGCTGTCTTGGCTAAGTGGAGTTAATCACTTAGTCTGACACCTACCCCCCACCAGCCATTTTAGATATTAAAAATAACCATCTAGAAATACTCAGTCTTTATGCTGATGATCTCATTTGGTCTTATAGGTCATAAAGAGGTATTAATATGAATTTCAGTCTGTTCCTTAACCAGCTACAAACTCCTCACAGGAGCTTTAATGTGCTTTAAAGGAATAACTGATCAAGGGTTAGTTTTGGGTTGTGTTGATTTTCGCGCCCCATGTTAACAAAGTAGATTCATCTCTGTCTTTGCTGATCTTGTAACATGCAACTCACAATTAATCTTTGATACAGAAATATGTTGGGTTTTTTTTAAACTGTAACTGCCTAATCCAACACATACCCTGTTGCAAGGGTGACAGGCTTTTGTTTTAGCTATAGATGTTTTTCGAAACACCTATAGGTACTAAGGACTAGGGACATAACTCCTGAACTACATGCGTTTCGACCGAAGGAACCAGGGTCTAAATTTAGTTCATGGGTAGATAATCTCTCCCCCCTGAAAAGCCCCTGCTTTGGGGGTAGTACTTTTCAAAGGTTCTGGGACTTTCAGCTGAACATAGCGGTGTTTGTGGAGTTTACACAGTGGTTGGAACACAGAGGGAGTTCCTGGGAATGCATCCTAGTTTAGTTATTTATTAAGATTGCAAAATATTATTTAATATAATTTTTTTTTCTCCATACGTCACTGGCCTGATTTGCACAATCCACCTGGGACTTCAGCCTGCTGTCAAAACGCAGACAACAATGGGGGCACAGGAACCTTTTAGTTCAGGGTAAAGTAGTTCTAGGGGCTAAAAGGCCCCGGAACTCTTGGTCGAAATGCACCTTATGTAGACATAACTAATCCTCTTTCGGATGGTCTCATTTGTCTTTGTATGTCGTGTGACAGCATCAGTATTCATTTCACTCTGTTTCATTTACAGTTCAAAAATCCTCACAGGAGCTTTTATATTAGTGCCAAGTTAATTGTCAGCTGTTGTTTTTTACAGGGTTTAGCAAGCTTTGGTAGTATATGCTGGGATCGAACCACCACCCTTCAGTTTAAGAGACAACCCACTCTACCACTGAACCACGGCCGCCTCTATTCACAGGTGTTTATTAGCTATCACATGTGTTCATATGTTGTAATTACCACTTGTTATTTCTCTACTGTGTTGCATTTTCACACTGCATTGAAATCACTATCTAACCTGTGAGGGATTCAGAGGAAAAAATACAGCTTGGAATCCAGCATCACAGTTTCTAATTTTATACCAGCTTGACTGGTTACTTTTTACAGCCATGTCAGAGTTGTAGTAAGTAACTGCTACAGCACAAGCAACATGTTTTAGTGCTCTGCCATATGGACGAAAATGGATGACAGTGAGGACCCAGGGAACAGAACTTTTGGCATGTCATTTGTCATTGTCAACGAAACGCAGCATCAAAACAAGACAACACATTTTTTAGTATAATGCTGCATGTATCCAACTTCTCAGCATTGTAACCACCTACTTTAATGGATTTTTTCTTGTCCTTACTTTATCATGTTGATAATTTTGTCTATTAGCACAGTTGAATCTGTCATATTTCTGACAAAGCAGCTGTTCAACTAGTATCTGCGGAAGAAAGAAGAAGAACTACAGATGTCATTAAATCAACCAAGACTGAAGAATTACAGATTAAAACTTGAATTTGGTGACTCTGATTCCAATATAACATCCACCCTAACCTTACTGTAAAAAGAAATGCATTCATATAAAATAAGCTGATTATTCACACTCTTAACTCAAGGATTATCCCTCCATTGTGTGTTTTTTTTCAACCTATTTGTTGCTGGATTTCAGGTCATAAGGTCAAAAAATATATATCCATTTATTTTGAAGTATCCACATACAATATCCCTGGAATGTTCGGGGTATTTAGAGACTGCTCCAACAGCTAAGACATCCTTTTTGTTCCTGTGATACAGCATTAGATCAGTGATCAATGCATTTGCCTGGGAGGCACTCACATAGATTGTCCCAAAGGAAACAGATGTCTATTCTCTGTGGACGCTGCTCGTTGCACAGTGTGTACCCTGTTCTTGGGAGCAGCAGTTACACGGGTGCAACATCAATAGTATTTGTCAAGTGGTTAAAGCTGATAAGAATACAAATTGTTGCCTTGAGCTTGCTTTTAGGCTGGTTTGTCAGCCCGGCTTGTAAAGGGAGAATTTGCATCAATGGAGTGGTGCAAACACAGCAAAGTTACTCAACTTTACTAAGTCTGGCAAAGGATTGTTTTGTATGTAACACACATTTCTCCTGATAGTTTTTAAAATTGGAGGATTGTTGAATGTTTGGACAGAAAAGAAAATGAAAGAAGGTGTGAGTAAAGGGCCCAAAATAAGTTGTTTAAGGTTTTGGTTAGAATTATTTGTTGGTGTGAATTGTTGTTCATTTTTACTGTTTTTACTTTAGTATACAACTGTGTAGGCAGCTCAATGTATTCAGAACAGTCTGAGACAAGTTTCCCTAAGAAGACAATATAGCACTTTGTTGTTTTGAATTGTATTGTATCATGTCATCATATTGTTTCATATCATTAAGTTTATTTTAGAATCCATTTTTAACATAACTTATCATGTGTATTGTTTCATTTCATTTTGTTGCCTTTATTTTCATTTAGTATCAAATCATATGTTATTGTTCCTTTTGGTAAGGTATCGCTGTGTATGGTATTCCTTTGCTTTAATAATTTTGTGTTGTATAATTTTGTACCATTTCAGATCATATCATATATAATATTGTGATAATAATAATAATACATTCTATTTATATAGCGCTTTTAAAAGACTCAAAGACACTGTACAGCTGTTAAAATCAATACAAGCAAGGAAAACAAGTCAATCCAAATCAAATAAAACAAAACAACAGTACAATTACAAATTAAAAGGTAACTTAAAAAAGGTAACTTTTAATAGAGATTTGAATGTTGGAGGGTCAGAGCAGTTTTGGATATGAATAGGTAGTGAATTCCAGAGGGTGTGAACGGCTATGAAAAAGACTCTACCCCCCGGTTCGGTGCTTGTATCGTATTGTATTGTAGTGTATTGTATCACATCGTATTGTATCATATCGTATTGTATTGTATCGTATTGTATTGTATCGTATTGTATTGTATCGTATTATATTGTATCGTATTGTATCGTATTGTATTGTATCGTATTGTATTGTATCGTATTGTATTGTATCGTACTGTATTGTATCTACCTTATCTTTTAGTTCTGTCTGTAATGTATTGTACATCTGGTATTGAATTGCATCACACTGTATCATATTGTATTGTATCGTATCGTATCATAGCGCATTGCATTGTATCATATTGTATTGTATTGTGTTGTATTGAAGTGTATTGTATCATATCGTATCGTATTGTATCATATTGTATTGTATTGTGTTGTACTGATGTGGATTGTATCATATTGTATTGTATTGTATTGTATTGAAGTGTATTGCATCATATCGTATCGTATTGTATCGTATTGTATCGTATTGTATCGTATTTTATCTACCTTATCTTTGAGTTCTGTTTGTAATGTATTGTACATCTGGTATTGAATTGCATCACACTGTATGATATTGTACTGTAGTGTATTGTATCACATCGTATTGTATTGTAGTGTATTGTATCACATCGTATTGTATTGTAGTGTATTGTATCATATCGTATTGTATTGTATCGTATTGTATTGTATCTACCTTATCTTTGAGTTCTGTTTGTAATGTATTGTACATCTGGTATCGAATTGCATCACACTGTATCATATTGTATTGTATCGTATCGTATCATAGCGTATTGCATTGTATCATATTGTATTGTATTGTGTTGTATTGAAGTGTATTGTATCATATCGTATTGTATCATATTGTATTGTATTGTGTTGTACTGATGTGGATTGTATCATATCATATTGTATTGTATTGTATTGTGTTGTATTGAAGTGTATTGCATCATATCATATCGTATTGTATCGTATTGTATCCTATTGTATTGTATTGTATCTACCTTATCTTTGAGTTCTGTTTGTAATGTATTGTACATCTGGTACTGAATTGCATCACACTGTATGATATTGTATTGTATTGTATTGTATCGTATCGTATTGTATTGTATCGTATTGTGTTGTACTGATGTGTATTGTATCATATTGTATCGTATTGTATCGTTTTGTATTGTATCGTGTTGTATCGTTTTGTATAGTATCGTATTGCATTGTATCAACTTATCTTTGAGTTCTGTTTGTAATGTATTGCACATCTGGTATTGAATTGCATCGCACTATATGATAATTTATATATGTTTTGTTTCGTATCATTTATCGTGTTGTGTTGTGTCGTGTCGTGTCGTGTCGTGTCGTGTCGTATCATACCATCCCATACCTTGACTTGTCTTGTCATATCATGTCACATCATATCATATCATATCATATGACATCATGTCATATATAGAATATGGCATCACGTCATATATCATATTCGTCTAATGGTAAAATTTGTATTGTTTTTTATCTTTCAGTATTGTATTACCTGCATTGTATTTTATCATTTCTTATTGCATTGTTTCATACACTTGACATGAAATCTTCATCATCATTTCATATCATAACATATCATACTTTAATATATATTGTATCATATTGGATAATGGTATAATTTGTATTGCATTTCACCTTATGTATGTATCATATCACTTTGTATGTTTCTTATCATATCGTTTCATACACTTCATTTTGCATCATTTCGTATTATTTGTATCGTATCGTATTGTAATGTATCTTATTGTACTGTATCGCACTGCATTGTATTGTATATAAAATGAGTCAAATACTTTAAAAGTAAGACAGACAGACATACAGATATACAGATACGACATCTCTTGGTTAGAACACTCTGTCAGGGATTGTAGTAGCAGCAGAAAATGATGCCTCTTCACTTTGCTCCTTCCCTCTCTTGCCTTTGACCCCCCACTGGTTCTATTACCTATGTACCCGCACGACCCTGAACGCATCCAATCAAAACAGTTACATAACAAAAAGACTAGTGTGCAGGAGACTAGAGGTGCAGAAGGAGACGAGGGCAAGAGATTGAGGCGCATTGGGTGCACAGCCACTAACAAAACAGCAGAGGTACCCCTCCTCTTCCTCCCCCTACTGTCGTCCTATCTCAAAAAGAACATGACACGTTAGAGTATTTTTTTTAGCAGGTCAGTTTTCTCTACAAACTGCGGATCACTCCAGCCTGTCATTTCACATTATATAACTTGAAAGCACTCCAGCTTGGAAGCGAAAACATTACGCTTGTGATGGGAGGTGATGAGTGGTACTGAAGGAAAGGGGGGGGGGGGGGGGGGCCCACAACCCACTTTTTTCCATCAGCCCCGTGAGCCTCAGATACCCAGAAGGCTTTTAACACAAGACTATAATCTTGTTGGAATACAGGAAATGAGATGCAAAACCCGAATATGGCTGCCAGTGTTTACTACCGTGACTCTGCTTGCCTGCACGTACCTCACTCTACCATCCCAGATCATACAGTGTAATACCTTAACTACAGTATAATCTACATGCAAACGCAGCATGCCTGTGCATACACTGTAAAGTAATATCATGGCCTACATGCATACAGTCAGTTCAGTATAACTAGAGTCCTAAGTACAGCTTAGGTTTGCAGATTTCATACTTCTAAGTTACTCTCAGTGACGCAAGAGGATGCACTGCTCCAAAAAAAGGCATTTCATAAAGTTAAATACAGACGGGAGGGGAAAAAAAACTGCTCTCAAAGTCCCATCAAGAGCCAGAACTCTTCTCAGAACACACACATTAAATCCTAGAATCACTGCGAGCTCCATCCAAATGCATGAAAAAGGAAATTCTTGGAGGCAGATGGAGAATTGTTCATTTTCTGAGCAGGAGGGATCTTTTTCTCTCTCTCTCTCTTCTTTTTCAAGAGAGAGAAAAAGAGAGAGAGAGAGAGAGAGAGAGAGAGAGAGAGAGAGAGAGAGAGAGAGAGAGAGGGGCAGGGAAGCAGCACCGGAGGCCCAGCCCATGACAAAACAAAGAGATTAAATGACCTGTGAATGTGACTTTCCATTTTTTTCCATTTGCTCTCGCTCAAATTCAGAGGCCTGCTGCCCCCTTCTGGTGGCTGGGGGAACATCTTGAGGCAATGTGAAGAAAGACTCTCTCCTTTCTGTTCATGTGGCATGGATTTGGATTAAAAAAACTGCATTTTGGGGGCTGAAATAGGTGCAAGAATAACAGATATATTTGTATTTTCCATATAATGGGCACTTAATATGCTTCATAGAAGCCAGAAGCCTTTATAGTGAACATATTAGAACAATTTAGAAGCCTAACCAATGATAAGAAATTCCCTTCTCAATCTTTGTCTTTACTTTTATCCTCAGACAACCTCTTAATTATTGCAGTTGAGATAGAAAGCAGACAAAATCTGCCCTCCTGCTGCACCATACAAAAACAAAATGCAAATACCCCGCCCGGCCCCCTATCTGAAGTGAGATTTCAGTGTTGGCTGAGGCCAAATGTCAACCAGCCCAAACAGATGGTGTGAAGAGCCGGGCCGAGCGGCTGACCTTGGTTGGTAGAGATGAGGATTGGGAGGGCAGTGTGAGGCGCCGGGTGTTTGTTTTTAAGTGTGTGTATCAGTGGATGTTGTGAACATCAAGAGAGCTCGATGTTGTTGCCAAGAGAGAGAAAAGGTGAAGTCACGTCAGGCCGGCTCGCTTTGCAGGTGTTTCCATGGGCGCTGTGGGATGCTTTCAATCTGTCACTTTGCAGAGAAATGTTAGGAATGGATAAACAGTGGAGGAAAGGTTTTAAATGGTGACAAGTGTAATGATTTTAAGGGCTTAACTTTTACCTGGATTCTTATTTTACCAAATTATTCATCTTTGAATTTTGAAAAACCAAGTGTCATCAAAAACATCCACAGAGCTATAACCCAAATAATCCCTCCTATGCTGAGGAAGGATTAAGTGCCATCTTTGTAAAAAAGAAATATCATAGAGTATGATTGAGACCTGTTCTCATTGATAAACATTATTTGATTACATGTGTACAAAACATATAAAATGAATTTCAAGCTCCTGTGAGGAGTTGTTTAGCTAGTTATGAAACAGACCAAAATTAATATTCATGCTTCCAGGAGACCTACTAAAGCAAACCAGACTGTTTCAGAAAGACTGACTCTTTCCATATTGATAATTTTGACGTTTTGGAGCACTGGACAAAATTAATAGAGCTGTAAGAGGTGCCACTTTGTCCACAGGGGGTGCCAAAATCAACCCTTACCTTAGGTGTCTCACATGTGCTCTAACTGATTAATAGTATAGACTGTTTATTAAAATGGACGCAACAATTGTTTAAAGACTGTGAAGGCTCAATGATTAGAGCTCCCCTACTGACTGGCTGCAGTATTGGTCATAGACCAAGCTTCCCTCATGTGAACAGGTGGAACATGGGTTGAACTAGAAAAGTAAAAATACACGTCAACATTCTTTTTTTTCAAACATGATTTCTGTCTTGATAGTTTGTTCTTCTTGTGAGAAGTTCGTTTTAATGAGTTATTTGATGTTAAAAAAGATTACTGATTGACAGCACAGTTGCACGAGCTCCTGTAGCATTCTTTTTTGGATTAGCAGAGCCCAGAAACAAAAATGCCTGTTGTTGTAGACGACATTAACTGTCTGCTTGTTTTTATTTTATACATATATATATATATATATATAACAGTATATTTTTGTATTAGACAGTAGAATTGGAAGCATTTCGGCACAGTTTTTATTCAATTTATCAGTATTTAGCATGTAGCATGTATGTGGAATTGGCTAATTTTGGTTGGTGGTTTTTCTTTGTGATATAAATTATAGTTCAAACTACTTTGAAAAGTCAGTTTCAAAATATGTTTTGACAATCTGAATCTATTGTAAGTGTTCAGAAAAAGTGAATTCAAGTTTAAACATGTATGGTTCCATACCAGAGATTACTAGATGTGGTTGAAGACTCCAGAACGACCACTGAAGCAGCTTTAAAATGAATATACCTCATTAATTGTGACTGTATGATTACATATGTAATGCAGTTTCCTTTCCTTTCTTCCTACTATCATACAAATACAGCATTCAGTCCACTGGTTCTATACTACACATGAGTTTCTAAGATAAGATAAGATATACTTTATTGGTGCCCCATTGGGGGAAATTCTTTCTATACTAGACGAGTTACTTCTTTAACGTATCTATAGATGCCAAAGAGTTCATTATAATGACATCTATATGGTTGTGTTTTCCCCCTATGTCCACGCACCACTACCTCCCAACTACACCATTTTAATTTCTGCCTTGTTACCGGCCAATGACAGCTCTTTCACCGTATATGGTAATCCCTGAGGTACGGCCACATCCATTAATCTGTAAAACACAGATTTCCAAAGCCACTAGAAAGCTGTTATAGGGAATTCCTAACCTTCCATGCACCACAGTTTTGTCATCTCCACACTCTCAAAAAGGTGAACTCCCTCCATCTTTGCTCTCTTCTCCTCACCTCCAAGAAGTGCCTGAGCAACAAAGGTTGACTTTTTCTTCTTTTAAATCAGAGGATTTCTTTCGAAAAACATATTCTACATTCAATCTCCTTCAGTTTCTGGTAGACTGAGTCAGGGGGAGCTTTGAGGGGAGGTGGGTGGTTAGTAGATGGATAAGTGAAATTCACCTCTGCACAAATGCCTGTTTCTTAGAGAGAAGGCAATTCCCCGCGGCTCCGTTCACCAGCACAAAGCTACAGTCCTAGCTTGGTCACAGATCAGCAAATCTGAGAATGTACGAGACGAACAGTCCTCTATTCGCAAGATTTATTTCAAATGTTTCGGTCTGGGTATTGAAATAATATCTGCTCAGGTTTCTGTTGTGTTTGAAGGATTGAAACAGCAGACAAATCAAAAAGGATGGTGCTGTTTTTTTTAGGCAATGACATAAAGTTCTTCCTGGATCCCAATGATTACCTCCCAAATGTAAGAGAACTTGAATCTGCTTTGTGTTCTACAGAGAGTAGTGCTTTAACATCACGATAGAATACTGAGGGGAAGACACGTCAGAATATTTCTTCTCCTCTCTTGCGTGGAGTGCCTCCTTTGATCATCAAATTGTTCTCCTGAAAATCCTCTCTGTTCTTGAATTATCTGGGCCGCTGAAGTGGAAACTGAATTTTCTGTGGAGGCCAAAGCCTCTTAAGAGGAAGGAAAACGAAGGGGGAAGTAATAAAAAGGTGCGGAAATGACACAAATTGAATAAGTGGGCAAAAAGATAAAAAATATGGTCCCATCCCTGGGTGCGAAAGAAGAAAAGTAATCAGGAAAATTACCCTTTTTTTTGTCCACATATATAGAGAAGACAGAGGGATGCATGATATATCAGTTTGACAAATAAATGACCAACAATGGGAATTTCTTCTGTTATTTATTGCAACAATAACACATTTTTTTCTGGTAAAAACAACTAAGGAAAGCTGCTCTTATTACAAGCCTTCACATTGTGACACAGTAGGTGGCGGTATGCGATCTGACGTTACATTCAGAGAAGAACAACAAGATGACAAGAGTAAAAATGGTGTCACCGGTGTGGATGTTTTCACTGTTTCAGAAGAGGATAACTGGACTGCAACTTTCAAAACTTGTGTCGCAAGTATTCTGAGAGGAGGTTAAAAGTCTTCAGGTTTTAACACAACAAAAATGTTATGTCACCTCAGAATTTGTCATCGCAGGGAAGACGTATTGAAGAAATACGGAGCAGCAGTAGCTGCAGCTAGCGTTAGCACAGAAAATCAGAGTACCCTAGTGGCGATTCAGAGGCATTTTGAAATCTGCAGGAAGTTAAGCGGCGACAACTCAAACGCTAAACAACAAGCAACAACTGACAAAATCACAGGATTTATGGTACAACTTGTCAAGGTGGTAGACCAAGGATTGTGTCAGCAAGTGGTGTATTTGTAATAGTTTCCCAAAGTCACTGCTACTTCGCAGACGTACTTACCTCCTCAGTATGATGTGATATCTACACATAATCACAGTCTGAAAAATAAATATCAATCAAAGAGGGAGGACTGTTCTTTGTTCTTTTGTGTTAAGCATGTTAATAAAATGCATCATTAGGAAAGGGGTGGCGGCTGAGGTGGACTTAAAGCAGCAGCACTGCCTGTGTGAGCTCTGGTGATGCTGTTTGCTGGTTGTCTTTATAACTGCAATCTATTCTTGACTTTTTCGGTGTTTCTTGATTATTTTCTTTGCATTAAAAAAAAAGGAGGAAGTACTTAAGTGCTGTTTCAGTTTGGTACTCAAGTTAGCTTTCAAGAGTCAGCAAGTTATTATTGTTTTTGTTTTTGACACAAGGCAGGTCAACTTGCACCATTGGTGGGGCAATTTGAACCCTGGATATCAAAAATGAACAGTTTTTTATGATAAAATGTTGGTGTCGGGGGCACTGGTGACCTAGCAGTCTAAGCACCCCACATACAGAGGCAATAGTCTCATCACAGAGGTCGCCGGTTTGACTCCCGTCCGCAACCATTTGCTGCAGGTCTTCCCCCTCTCTCTACTCCCCCCATTTCCTGTCTCTCTACAGCTGTCCTATCAATAAAGGCAAAAAAATAATAATAACTTTGGTGTTTAAAACATATACAGCTAATGTACTGATTGTACAGTGAAAAAAGTGCATTATAAAACTCAACAGAAAACATGCTCCCATCTTAGAAACACCAGGAAGAAATGGTAAAGAATCTAAAACTGAGAGTTTATGAAAAATGTTTTCTACTCCCTCTCAGTGCACAGAAGAATTAACTTCTCAAGGGAGCAACTGTTGCTGCCCTTGGACCTTGATTAAGGTTCCAACAGAGGGCTGCTTGTCAGTTCTAATGCAAATTGCTTGTTAAGTACTGACAATGGCACCCTGTTTAATTTGCCCAGCTTGATCACCGTTTGTTGTGGTTGCAGTTAAGTGCACATTTTCATATTCATACATATTCATACTATTTCATTCTCCTCAAATGCAGTTACAATCACCAGGAACGCCTCCCTGTTAGCCAGCATAAAAAACAAAGGAGGGCTGATTTTCCCAATATGAGGCTTTTTATTTGTCGAGTTTTGTTCTCATAATCCAAACATGCCTCTTTTTAATGTTTTAAAGAAGCAAAAAGTAGAAAAGGAGAACAGTTCTACTCATACCATATGAACAACTTGCTGCATTCATTCAAAATTTGGACATCTCTATAAGCACATTTTCAGCAATGTGACAATCCTCTCATGATCTGAACTTTTCCTGCCCTCCAGCAGGAGAACCCAGCAGACTTCTACTTCTGGTACCTGAGATTGTGCATACCAATTGCCAATTTAAGACAGGAGAAGACGAAGGGAGAAATTGAGCCCTAGCTAGTTTGTTTACAGCCAGAGATTTTGATACCTGCTGCCCGGTGAGAGGAAGGCTCAACAAGTTTAAAGTGAAACAGACAGACGTATTCTCGCAGCCGTGCAGCCTGAGCGAAAATCACTGCTCGGGGAAACTGTGCTCATCCTGCTCAGAATCCAAATGAATGTGGAAGGGACCCTGTGGTATGAGTGCAGAGCACAGTGGGCCCAGGCTGACAGTCAAACACATAAAGATGCAAAATAATAAAACACAAAGAGACGGTGAGGTGGAGGAAAATGTGCATCAGCTTTTTGTTGAGAGAGTCTGCGATAGAAGCTCAAAAACAAGTATTGATGATGGCTTTTTTTATATATTCTTACCCATTTTCACTTAATGCAAATCTGATATGGTGATGGAATGGATAATGGTCATGATTGTGTGCTGTAATCTCAATTCAAGCTAACATATACCAAAATGTTTAAAAACACCAAACTACACAAAACAATAAAACAATAAATAAAAACAAACCATAAAACACTAAAACAGGGGCAGAGTCTCATGCAGGGCTGAAAGCCAAGGAATAAAAATGGGTTTTAAGAAGAGTTTTAAAAATGGACAGTGAGGAGGTTTGTCTAATGTGGAGGGGAAGCTCATTCCATAATTTTGGAGCAGCAACAGAAAAAGCTCTATCCCCTCTGAGCTTCCGTTTTGCCCTCGGTACCTCCAGGAGCAGCCGATCAGCTGACCTGAGGCACTGAGCAGGAGCGTAGGGGACCGAGCAGGAGCGTAGGGGACCGAGCAGGAGCGTAGGGGTTGACAGCAGTGTTGACAGCAGTGTGAAGCTCCCTGCAAACCCTCTGCAGGTCGGGACTAATATAGCTTGTTTCCACCAAGCAGTCTGGTATGGATCGGTACAGTTTGGTACAGGTTGGATCGGTAACGCCTGATCCTGTTAGCGTTTCCACAGACAACCTTACATGGTGGGCGGCGTGTAAGCCAGATGCCGATAGCCGCGTCAGCTATGTAACAGCGTGACGTCATGGCAGCGCGACACAGTGTATCCCGCTAATAAATGCAACGAAGAAGAAAAACGCGAGGAAAGTCTGCACCTCCACAATCGACCATTGAACGCTGTTTCTTGATGCCATTTTCCAAACAAAAAAAAATTTAACTTCCTGAAGTCCACTGGAGATTTAAACATGATAGGGTTATGTGTTGTTCTTTATTACCACTGTCGCATGGGTAGTGACGATTATTTCGACCAATCAACGGCTAGCTAGCTCCACCTTCTGGGGTCGGATCGGTATGTCTGGCACCCCAACAGAAGCGTACCAAAAAGTGGGATGGTACAGCTCGGTAATTTGGGGACTTGTCCCGGTTTTAGTCAATGGAAACGCCACAAAATGCGTGCCGTACCGAGACAAACCAACTGAACCGCTTGGTGGAAACGGGGCTATAGTCAACACATAGGAACTAGTTGACATTGCTGTCTCTCTCCTCTGCTCTTCGTCTGCAACAACGAATCGTGTGTGTCTAAATCAACTGCTTTGTTCTCTTTATCCACACTCTCTCTCTTCAGTTCATGTCTATGTCAAGTGACAACCGCTTCTCACTCTCTTGTTTTGCTTGCAGCGGCTTCAGGTTGAAAATGTGAGTGCCAATCTGTTCTGTTTAAATACTATTGAACGTAAAAATGACAGATCATATCATTTTAAAACATGAGGTCAACTAATGATCTATATTGCTCACATAGGACAGCATCAGGCATTTATCAATGAAAATATGGGAATTGTGTGTATGTATGTATATATGTATGTATGTGTATGTATGTGTATGTATGTGTATGTGTGTGTGTATGTGTATGAATGTGTGTATGTATATGTGTGTGTATGTTAATGTATGTATATATATGTATGTGTGTATGTGAGTGTATGTATGTGTATGTGTATATATATACACAATCCTATTTAAGTACTTACTATGTTACTGCTGTTAAAAATGTGTGTCCGTAAATAGTAGTTATGTTAATAATTTAAGACCAAAGTTTACTGTACAGAAGCCTGTGGCTGCTTTTTTTTTAGACCGTTTACACACGGCACCAGGCCACACTTTTATTTGTTATACCACTACTTAATGTATGTTGGGCTGTTCCTTGTACTCCCTGATTTAATATGTGGCCAAAATGTTATCTGGTCAGGATTGTACATTTCTTGTGATTTTTTTATGTCTTAAACAGGAGAGGAGAGAGGGGAAGTTTGAAGGAGCTAAAAAAAAAAGAAAAGAGGGTGTTGTTTTTGTCTAAACAAAAGTCAAGTTTGACCTCAATGTATACCTGTTGTAAGGAATAATAATATGTAAATTGAAATGTGAAGAATGTTTTTTTGCAACACTCTGAAAATAAAAAAAAAATGAAAATATGGTACTTGTAGAAACAGAGCAGTAGATAAATGATATTTAACCAAGTGTGTGTTTGTGTGCACATAAACTAGTGCCTCAGCTGAGCCAAAAAACTCAGGACATGTCCCAACATGACGCCAAGCTCAAGACTTCAAAACAACAATTAACAAACCAATGTGTGACCTTACAGTTTGTGTAATTTTGGTGACAAATTGGTGACAAGGAGGTATTGCACCAACACCACCCTCCTGCTTTCAGGTGTAACCGACTCCATTACTAATGTGGACATGCTGTATATCACTTGGTTTATTATGGAGCCTTGTTGCACACTTTTATGTTTTAGTCAAGAAGACAAAGTACCTCAAAGACTAATAGGACATGAATTCAAGCCCTGAAAAACACTCAACTGAGTTATAGCAACTTAAACTATAACTGCTGCAGACCTTGCTGTATCTCTGGGCGGTGTAGTACAAAGTGTATGAAAAAGGCAACATACCACTGCTTCGTCCTCAGAGAGAACCCGCTCTTCATCGTGGATGAGTGTCACTTTAGCCTGGACTTCATCCACTGTGATGCTGTTAAAAAAACACATCAGTCTATTGGTTGAATGACTACAATGTACACTTACAGTTCACAAGAAAGTACAAAATCACATGATTCTTGTGGAAAAATCTTTCTGTTTTTCAAATAGCAACTTTAGCTTATTTTACTCAGAATTGTCATGTCAGAATTCTTCATCGGTTGTCGGCTTTAACTTTTAGTTCTGTTGACACTATGATATTGTGAACATGCGAAAGTCTTCATCACTACAGGGAATACAAAAATTAACTCCCCAGTCTCCCCATGCAGCGATACAGACTTCATTGTTGTCCCACATTTAGAAGTTGTGTCTCAACACCAGCAGGATATCAATAATTATTGTATGAATTCCAGAGATATGTAACTAATGTTTGTCCAAACTTCATAAATACAATAAATAAAAATAAAACACTGTATTTATGATAAAGTAATGAAACCATATTCTTGCAACACAACTCATTTGTTTGCTTCCTGCGTACAGGCTCTTGGTCTCATGAATGTCATTATCATCATCATCAGGAAAAACGTAAGTCCATCAAAAATCATTCACTCTTCAACAAATAGCCTCCAGATTCTGGTAATAAAGCCACCAATTATGAAATGTGTGTTTAATTATTGTGATTGAAATACTAAGAATCAACATCAGACAGAGCATTGTTCAAGCTATTCTCATCCTTCCATCTTTGTCCTTGATGTGGCTGGCATGATGGTACATATAGCTTGGTTAGCAACCATCCATTGAACACACCGACATGACATATTAACATATACACAGACTGTACATAACATGGATGTAGGGACGGTTACATCACGCATTGGTTTCTGAAGATGATTTTGGAGCCAAACTATGATGTTAAGAATACTGACTCAACCTGATTTTCAGGTAACCTAGAAACAGATTTAGAGGTGGAAAGCTTCCTGGCTAACAGCTACATTGCTTTGCCTGTCAGTCAACTCAGCCTTGCCCCTTTGTACGCAAACTGGATGCACCACTTTTAGTCTTAATATCTTCAAAATGTATGAGTTATAAAAATATTCACCACCCTGCAGAGTGTGTGCGGACCAGACTGTATAAAATATGGACATAGTAGCCGTGACGTCACCCATCTGTTTCTGAAGCGCTGTTTTGAGGCCAATCGTCGGCGGCAGCCATATTGCTGCTGTCGAGCGATTGTGACGTAAAGAGACGGGCTTTGAGCCTCCTAGCCAACAGCTACAGTGTTCCCGCCTGTCAATCAAGTCAGCTGTGCCTCTCATTGGAAGACTCGTAATCTCAATATCTTCGAAATTGCCGCGTTATGAAAAAATTCCCCCCCCGTACAGTGTGTGCCGATCGAGAAATGAGCTATACAGACTACACTCGTTTTTTGTACCAGGCTGTAAAAATGTTTATTTCTGCTGTAAAGATTATCTTTTTTAAATTGGTGTGTATGTGGTTTCCAGTTCTTCTGGAGCCAGCCTCAAGTGGTCACTCTGAGGAACTGCTGTTTTTTTGTGCTTCACTTTTCCACCCAAGAGGTTGCTGCTTGGCTTACACTACTTTTCCCAATGCATTGTGGGACACATTAAGCGAGAGGGAATATCGATTCTCATTTAGAATTCGGACAGCACCTCAAAAAGGTGAAGTCTCATTATGCTGTACTATAAGGCGAATAGTGTGAACTGAATCCAACAGCTTGTTCACAGAGCGTTTATCCAGAGTGCAAGAAAAATATCCACTGTAGAGACAATAGAATAAATATTGTACTTCAGAGCCCAAAGCACCGGCTTTTGGCTTCACAAACATGGATTAAGGTGCACAAGCTGTTTGGACTTACCTGAGTTATCATTGAAACAGGTGGTTCATGTGTTTTCCTCTGGAGATAACAGAGGAAAGCAGCGCTCCACTGTAATAAAGTGCAAACAAACTTTCATGATGTTTGGACTGCTACAGGCAAAGTTTTGGAGCTCATTCCTTAGGTGACATTTCACTGGCTCTTATTTCCTTTCCTTTCAGCCTATCTCACTCCAAGTGGCACGCAGCACAATGAGTGGCACACACAACAAAGCGCAATCAAAATCACTAACACACACACACACACACACACACACACACACACACACACACACACACACACGCCATCTCGTATCCCGGAACACTTAGATCTTTTCTTCAGCCATTCTTCCCTGCTGGTGTCTTTCTTCCACAGGCTCCAACCCTAAACTAACATTACTGCGCTGAGAGATAATGACTGCACGGCCAGGATCAATCCCGGGAGTCCATCAAAAGCAGAAGAGCAGGCAAACATACAAAGCGAATGGCTTGTTCCACTACAGAGAATCAATGCTCGAGGTAAGTGCAGGAGAAAAACAATGGTTCTTTCCTTTGTGAGGCCGCAGAGAAGCGGATCTGGAAAGAAAACTGTCTCCGGCCCCAATCACGGAGGGAATTTTTTACACATATAGACCGTGGCAGCATAAAAGCAGGTGCTTCAGAACACACACCTGCAGTTGATTTGACTGAAAGAGACAGTAATAAACGTTAGGGAACTCGCTCTCACACATACACACGCTCATAATCCTGACAGAGAGGACAGGATAAAAAGCACAACCTGTTCGGGGGCCTTTGGGAGGCTCCATCATGGTTCATTTCCTGAAGCAGTTGGTAGACTCTATTTATAGACCGGCATACTGGTACCAGTTAATCCTGCACTGGGCTGCCAACTGTCTGCCAGCTGGCACACTGGGTCGCACTTGTGTGTGTGTGTGGCGCTTGGGAAGGTTCGGGATGAAATATTGGAGAGGAAGTCCAGGAGCTACCTTAATGACCAATGAACGGGGGAGCTTTTTTCCCCTGTAGATCAAACTGAAGGGAAGAAACTTTCACAGCAAAACTTTGCTAGCTTTATTTTTCTAAATGGGGCGGAATTATCTGAACCTGGTAACCTGCGAATCAGAGGAAAATCACTCATTCTCATAGTGAATATTTGCATTATAATACCATTATGATGCTAATCAGAAGCATGTTAGCTCATGACATATTCCTCAATGTTTCCCAGAGTGGATTCAAAACTTCCTGGGTGAAAAATAGTGGTTGCCATTTTTGTCATGAAGCAATTATTGGTGGCTGAATGGACAAGAAAATGAGATTAGTTCGCCGCATAAACGAGCGAACAATTATCTGTGAATCTGCATTAAAGATAATTAGCAATTCCAATCGAGTGGATTAAGAACGGGGTAGTGTTTTGCAAAGTGTCATTAGGGACAAAGCCAAGAGCTTTTTTGTACAAGATAAAGAGTCTGCAATGTGCATGCTAATCCGCTTCAAAGTCAGCAAATTGCATCGCAATGTGCAAGCATCAGGTATACCGGTGACTTTGGACTATGCATTTATCAGAACAGCGGCTAAATCAAGCCTGACACTTGGGCGTGTGTGCCGCAGAGCCGCCCAGAAGAAATGGTGATGTAGCATACATATACAAAAAGCCTGCACCTTGCTTTATTCAAATGGGCATCAATACACGTCCTGCCTCGAGAATCCCATTGACTGACGGGGCTGAAAAACAATGGCTGTGTGGAAAGAAGCGGCACTTGCAGATATTTCAGCTTAGTAATGTGTTTGTTTAAGCGCAGACGCCGCTTGGGATGGAGAGGATGGATGGAGTCAGGGCTGGGGAGGGATTGGAGGGAGGGCAGAAGGGCTGAATAATGGTACACATCCAGGCGCAGGAATGCATAAGTGGGCACATAGCGCTCCCCGGGAAAACCGCTACACAAGCATTTCGTCCTCGATGCGGCCATATGTTTTATAGCGCTTTCAGTTTGCTATGCCCAGCCCTGCTTCCTTTCCGGGAGAATATGCCCAGTTAGCTTAAGCAGTATTGATTTTTTTTTTTCCAGACGTGGTGTGGGAAGGTTGAGGACAGCAGTGGAGGAAAGGCATAAGAGGGGAGAGTCTCATTGGATATTAGGGGGACTATTTTTTCTGCAAACCAACAGCAAATTTAAGGCTTGAAAGCAAAAAAGGATGCCACTTTCAGAGGTTAAACACTGCTCACTACAGCAAGTTAGGCAGCCCGGGTTGCTGAGGGGGAGGTTAGGAGATTGGGTAAGGGTAGAGAAGGGGGGGGGAGACAAGTGAGTCTGCTGAGAGTTGGAGATTAAACAATGCAAATAAGGCAATGGATTACTTTTTGGAGTTTGTTGAAGAACAAATAAGTGTAGGAGTTTTCAGGGGGAATGAGACGTGTGCACTCAGCTCAGACTGATGAGACTTCACTGCATCAGAAGTCAGGCTGGAACTAATGACTGTAGTACATATACATATTGATGGGAATTAGGCACTCAAGAAAGATCCATTTATTTTATAGAGTAAGCAATATAAGAGGTGAGAGCAAATATATGAGTCATTATTTTAATCCAGGTTGTTATTTAGGTTGTTTTTGTTCCACTTTGCTGAATTTGCAGAACTTTTCTCGAGGATCACGAAGCAAGCTCAACATACCCAGACTGAATTATCACTTATAATCCAGAGGAGGAGTGGTTTTATGCGCTCTCTTTCTGTATTTTCTAATTGTACTAATTTGTTCATATCATGGGCGTCACTTATTGTACAGCACAGTGAAAGCCCCTGTCAACCCTCTGCAGGTCCGTACTAAAAGACAACCAATAGAGACCAGTTGACATTGCTGTCTCTCTCCTCTGCTCTCTGTCTGCAACAACGTATCATGTGTCTTTATCAGACACTAAATCAACCTAACAGACTTCGGCATTTGTCAGCCATGAACAAGAAGAGTTAAATGTGTGAGTCTGTGACAGAGGGCAGAGCAGAGAGACACACAGCAGCAGGATGAAGCACACCTTGAGCAGCAAATGTAGAAAATCCAACACCTTACTGCTTTGTTCTCTTTATCAGCATTCTCTCTCTTTTCAGATCATGTCTACATCAATTGAACACTACTTCTCGCTCTCTTGTTTTGCTTGCAGCGGCTTCAGGTTGAAAATGTGAGTGTCAATTTGTTCTTGTTTTAATACTATCAAATGTAAAAAGTAACAGATTGTATTGTTTTAAATCATGTGGTTAAGAGTCAAAGGATTTTCTTATATATAATACTCGAATAGAACATCATCAAGCATTAATCAGTGTAAATATGGCACTCAGTGACGGCTGAATGAATCCACTTTTGAAAAAGCTTTACACAATGAATCATTAATTGAGGTCCAAGACTGATAATTTGATGAAACTTCTTTCTGAGTTAACTTTAATTTTGTTGTCAGAACAGGATTTAATATTGCAGTCCACAAAGTGTACTACAGTCTTTGTGATTCCACTTAGCCTCACTCTCTCTTATCATCCAGTGGTTAAAGTTGCAGAAGCGCAATGTTCAAGGACACAGAAAAAGGTACGGCTGAAATACAAAGCAAGATTTGAAAACTTCAACCTTGCTCCTTTTTTATTTCTGCACGCTCTCCATCTTTCATGCCCACTCTGGAACATTTTGTTTTCAAATCTGAACAGTAGGAGGAGAAAAAGCCCAAACTGGGAGCAAATGCGCTTTAAGAATTTCTTTTGTATTGGATTTCATAGCGGTCTAAATGCTGTGACAGAAGCCTTTTCACCCTGGTAAGAGTCAAATCCTGAAGGAAAGACTATGTCTCTATGGAAATGTCGGATGTGGCATCCTGGCAGATTTCTTTCATGGAACAATCTTCGCCAAAACTGTTAGATTTCTATTTTATCTGCATTATAAGGTCTGCACGTCACGTATATCCGTTTTAGAGTGGTTTCATTATTGAAATGGGTAAACATGGGGGAGAACATCACAGTGAAACTGCAGGATTTCATTGTTACATGAAGTAGTCAGCACATTAGTTACCTGCCATCTTTATTGCTGTCCAGTAACTGGAAAATGCCGCTCACTGTGCTGTTCTGACGTCTGAGACCTGAAAGAGAAAACATTTCCAGGTTAATACGGTAACATTACCTGATATTTTTGGGAAACAATGTTCTAGCTAGCCATATTTTAAACACAATGAGTCATGCTTCCAAAGAGGTAATATTTTTATAATCACAAAGCTGTGTTGGATTTGCTCTTTAATCACCAATCACAGATATAAACAGGAATCCATCTGAAGGCAAACTGAGAGGCAGGCATGGAGGAAAAAGGACAGAGCTGGAGTTGGATTTAAAAACGTGGGGAGTGGAGGGGGTATAGTGGGGGGTGGTGGGGGTGTGGAGGGTTTTGGGCAATCAGGCAATGAGTCAGTCACGCTGCGCAAGAACATTTGGTTTCCCTGTAGGAAAAAAAAAACCCAGCATGTCAGAGTCCAGAATGCAATCAGGAGGCTTTGTGCTGCAGCGGCTGCTATGACAGCGATTTCCCTCTTCTCCATTCAGATGAAAAGGGGGAAGCAAAAACTTCCCCAGCACCCCCTTTTTAGCAAAGAGCATGTGACCCCGGCTGATTCGTTTTTGTGAATTGGAAGTGGGAGGGAGAGGAAGTTCTCTTTAGCGTCTCCCACATCATCAGCCAAACGGGGAATGTAAAGGGGGCAAACTGATTGGCCCCTAAGTCTGGGGAAAAGCACTTTACATAATGCTAATTTCACATCCGCTGCAATTACCTTCCCGTGCTAATTACAGAAAAGCTAATTGTGAAATTAGCATTTTTTTTTGCCAGTGTACAGTAAAGTGCTTATGTCGCTTGGTCCCTAAATGCAGCCTTGCCAAAATGAACCCTAATTCTATATTTACTAAAGCATGATGCTTTTTAGGTTTAAGTTTATCAGGATGCAAAAATGTACACGACTAGAAATGGAGAATGTTTATGGAGAAGCCAGATCCCTCGCCTCTGTTGCAGCCTCTGCTCAACCGAGGGGAGAAACACGCTTTTGCTAATATTCCTCTGCTCTACACACAGCATCTGTCATATTAGTGGCCTATTCTTCTGTTTGAACTGCGCTCTATTCCCAACCTAGTGCTTGACATTCTCAACCCATCCTCTAGTTGCTTTGTCTCGCAAAGAAAAAAAGAAAGTAAAAAGAAAAAAATAAGAAAAAAATGAGTGCACAGCAGAGGAAGAGAAATGGTCTCATCCCTCCCCTCTACTGCAGAGCTGTAGCTATGAAAAACAACCATAAGGAGGATGGATGGAGGGGAGGAGAGGAAGGAGAAAAGATGGAGAGAAGGTGCAGGGAGGGGGAGGAGGAGGGGGGGTTGTGTGGTAAAAGGTAAGAGGAAGAGTGGGGAAGAATGTGGAAAATAAGTGAAGAGAGAGAGAGAGAGGAGGCTGAAGACAGTGGCTCTTTAGGCCGATGGCACATACAGGGGGGCTAGGTTTACTAATGGACACCATCACTCATCCGCCCATGTTGCCCTGGCGATAGCGCGGCACACTCGTAAAATAAGCGAGGCACAAAGAGAACAGAGGAAATGGAACATATCAGCAGGAGGCTGCAGATCTACAGAGTATGTTATCCACACGGAGCTTTTCTTTGTTATTGTAGGCTCTTCACTCCAAAGCTAACAAAACACACATTCTGCTCTCTTTTTTAGACTCTCTTCAGCAATATCTCCAGGAAGGAAATTGCCCCATTCCGAGGGGGGGGGGGGGGACACTTTGAGATGGAGATGTATCAAAAGGCTGCAGGTGTCGCATTGAACTTTTACTTTACAGAGAAGTGGAGAAATGTAAATCTAAAGACGGAATCTGCAAATAAGCATTTTAACCCTAAAGGGCGCAGCAGATGGTGTGGATTTACAGCATTAGAGTGATTCAGATTCTGCGTCAACATTGCAGCACAATAAAATAAAAAAAAACACTGAAATACAGGTTTGGATCTGCTCTGAAGTTCGTTAGGGTTGATATCTCAAGTTGCCTCATTCTCAGCGATCTTCACAGGGTTCCAGCCTGGTGAATTCTGCATTAATTGTTACAACAAGAAATCTGATCAGAGAAACCCATCAGGTAGATTCACATTTCTGTTTTTACAGTGTTTGCCTATCGTTGTCCTTGCTTCACCTCTCTCCTTCGCTGGGTTTAGTGGTATAAAGTAGTTACTAGGGATGCACTTAAAGAGGATCAATACGCAACTGCTGCCAACAACGACATAAAGGTTGACAACTTTAAACAGGACATTTCCCCAGCTTTAGATCCAACAGACTGGTGGGAATTGCTAGTACGCTATGTTTGCAGACCAGCAACATCAGAGCCATCTGGACTTTTCTGTCGCTGGACTGATTATGACCCGGTTTGCACTCCTGGCTGACACCTGACTGAATACACACGTTTATTTTTTGAATGGTGACTTCACATGTGGTGGTATGATGTTATGTGGCTCCAGCGTATCTGAAAGCCATCATTTTTGACGACACTGTAAGGATGTAGGTCCTAACAAATGGAGTTCGCCACAGACTCTGTTATCTTTTGTTGCTATCCACAGGTTTAGCTCTAGCCATAGGCGTGGTTTTGGCTCAAATTGTTGCGTAGGTTTGTCGTATTGTTGCAGCCTCAAAGAGCTTACACACAACGTGACTTTCATCAACTTCTTCTGCGTATGCTTTACATCAAAATTCAAAATGTGTCGAAACATCAAGTTTTAATGTTTAGGCTCTGACTTTATCCTACTACCCACCACTGTGGCAATTTTTTGACTAAACAACAGCTATTTAGTCAAGGGGGTTTCTCTGTACGATGCAAATCAAAGTATTGCATCACCCACAGCGCCCCCACAGGAGGGGGGATTCATTACAATGAAAATAGTTGATTCCAGGATTATCTGAATCAAAATCCAATTGGGAAAAGACATATATCAATGCATTGATTCATCAATTATTTTTACTCAGCCCTCAAATTTACAGTGAAGCTGGGGCACCGTTGGCCTAGCAGTCTGAGTGCACCCCCCATGCACAGAGGCTATAGCCCTAGTCGCAGAGGTCACAAGGTTTGATTCAAGCCTTGACAATTTCCTGCCTGTCCTCCCCCACTCTCCTATCCCCGCATTTCCTGTCTATTAAAGGCAAAAACTCCAAGAAATATAACTTAAAAAAAAGAAAAATGTACAGTGAAGCTGAGACTCAACAGTAACAGATGAATGGGCGCTCCTGGTGGGGATGTTATGACCAACCAAAGACAGGTTTCATTTTGCATATTTTACATAATTTGGGGAGTGGGAAGGGTGACTTTCGTTTCACTTTTAATTTGGAAACATGGTTGCTTTTAACTTTGCTAACTGGATTGTAAACATTGTGATGAAAGTCTTTACTGGAAGTCGTTTATTGCGGCTAACTAGCAACGCCAGAATGTCCAGAAAGTTGACCATTGCTGTTCTCTGATGACAACTGATGGGTTCTAAATTTATTATTATGGGAGCTTTTTGCATTACATTTTTTTTTTTTTTTTTACCAAATGAGTTAATGTGGTTCTTTAGTTATGCATCAAATTTTTATGGTCAGTCTAAAAGTACCATCTTTGAAGAAAAGGGGGGATTTTGCTGCAGTTCTGTATGGTTTAATTATGCACAAGATTCAAAGAGAGGATGAAGAACCTGCTTCACCACTGTTGAAAATGTATAAATAAATGTGACTGACAATGTCTTATCATTCTGCATGAATCAGACTCCTCCAAATACAGTGAAATCCAGATGCAAACATGAGTCAACATGATGAAATGATGTTGAAATTGTGGGGTGAAAACGCATCATTTCCAAAAATCAAAAGGACAGTGAATCCCTCTCATACTTTGTGCAGCGTATTTTAGAAAACAAAACAACATAAAAACTCAATTTAAATGTCTTCAGGGATAAACCCAGGCTAGTTTGACTGCTGAGGGCCTCCTGAAATCTCAGCACGTTTAATTTATGCCATTTGGTGCCTCGCTGCACTCATGTACCTTTGGAAAACAGGAGTAGTAGAGAGACGGTCGGCTGCAGAAATCAGGTCAACCACTGGATTAATGATGAACTTGAGGAAATCCCCTCAAACTGTGGGTGAACCCAGAGCCAGGATAGCTTTGCATATTTGGACGCACCATTAAAGAGACATTAAATGCAGTTTGCGTCTACATGAGGGGGATCATATCAAATAAACATCATCTGAGGAGGAGGAGAACTCCATCTGAACCCAGAGCTTATTCAGGTTGGCAAAAAGAGGGGATGTTTTTGAAACAAGCACGCATGATCAGCGTCCTTTCTTACTGGCCGGGAGAAGCAAAGTCTTTGTTATTCAATTAGGGTTTAAACAGAACTCCCAGCATGCCTGGCACAAGAAGAGGAAAATGAATATCTGGAGTTGGCTAAATCTGATTATTTGAATGTTTAAGTAACGGGAACAAGCTTCTCCAAAAAAGAGACTCCTGTAAAAGCATGTGCACAAAAAGATGAATGCTAAATAAAATGTTGCTACTCACACAATAAAAACATCATCCAATATCTCAAAGTCCTGCAATTATTACACCTTGGAGTTTTCCCAATAACCTGGCTCTTTAAAACTTCTCAATAACTGTGCCTGAAGCCCAGGAGACGAGTTTGAGCGACAGCAGCACTGAAGGGAATCACTGTTAAATTCTAGTTTGCAGGCTCAGCTGTATGTTCTTCAAGCGTTTCATTCCTATCTCCAGACATGCTATTGACAGGTCATAAAGGCAGCATCAAGGCATTAATGTCGGGATGTTCCTATATTTAATTGAGCGATATTTGTCCCCGTGGGTCTCCAGTAGTTTTAGGGTAAATGTTTTGAGGTTTAACAAACAATGTAGAAGGACAAAGAAAGTACAGGTTAGAAGCATGTTCATACAAGTAAAAGGTGAAAAGAGGGGATCAAAAGTAAATGAGTCTTGTCTTTTGATCCACTGGATTAATATTTGATTGACAGGTCATGATCCCAAAATTGGATGAATGGAATTAGATGTAAAAAAAAAGGTTGGAATGTGAGGAGCTTTCATTTTGTGTTGATTTTGGCGCCTCCTGTGGACAAAATAGAAAAATACATCTTTTTTGATAATCCTGCATTTGTAGTACTATCTTAAGGAAAATCTCTACCTTCTCTTTTCTGTTCACAGCTCTCTTTTCATTACTCAAGCACCACTAGTCCCACTCTGTCCAATCTCTTACATGCAGCAGCTTTAGGAGCTAGCCTAGCTGAACTAGCGACATTGACAGGAAGTGGAGGTCATTCTGGCTATTTTTACTCCTTGGCTTTTAACCTAGCATGAGAGTTGTGTGGTCTCTGTCTCTTTTATTTGCTATTATACATTTTATAGTGTTTTTAGGTACTTTTAAAGTGTCTTATGTATTTTATCTTGATCATGTTATTGTAATATTTATTTTCTTTACAGTGTTTTATGTTCTGTGTGTTATAACCAAGCGGCAACCTCCGGCTGCAAGAATTGAAGCCAATGTTGAAGTGTTAAAAACTGCAGTTCATTGTGTGTCCACTTGAGGCTGGCTCCAGAAGTACCGGAAAGCACATAGACACCAATTTAAAAAAAGACGATCTTTACAGCAGAAATAAACATGTTTACAGCCTGGTTCAAAAAACGAGTGTAGTCTGGATAGCTCATTTCTCGATTGGCACACACTGTACGAGGCGTGAATTTTTTCATAACGCGGCAATTTCAAAGATATGAAGGTTACAAGTTTTCCATTATGAGAGGCACAGCTGCCTTGATTGACAGGCGGGAACACAGTAGCTGTTGGCGAGGAAGCTCAAAGCCCACCTCTTTACCTCACACTAGCTAGACAGCAGTTATGCTGACATCAGCATTTCCAATGTGGCTGCTTCAAAACTGCGTTTCAAAAACAGATGGGTGACATCACGAATACTATGACATTTATTATACAGTCTGGTACAGCACTTGTTTTTAAAATGTGCTGTATAAATAAAGTGGATTGTATTGGATTGGAAGAATTTGAGGAAGATAAACAGACATTTCTAATCCATTTAATGTATCCATGTGAGGGGCGGGAAAAAAATGGATATACTATCACAAAAACAAATTTTGCAATTCTTTGCTGTATTGGTATTTTCTATAGCCCTCAGCCAAACTGAAAAACAAAATTCAATTAAACATAACATCTTTATAGAGCAAAAAAAAAGTACCTCCTTGATGATTGCTTTTATTATACAAACGTTGTTTTGCTGTTTGAAATTTTTAACTTCAATAATGAAATGAAATAATATCAGAAAGCTGTGCCTCGCCTTCACTAACAAACACACTGGGAGTTACAGTGTTTGTAGACGTTTGCTTGTTAATGAAAATTTCAGTGTTACTCATCATGTGTCGTTTAAAGGCAGAAAAACGTCCAGATAAGAAGCCTCTAAAACTTTCATTCAGCTTCACAACACAATGTCTACCCACACACACACACACACACACACACACACACACACACTCATAAACTGTCATTAGAAGTGCATAATAAAAGCCTGGATGGATCGCCAACATGGACAGGACATGCCAACACGAGCACGGAAATGAAAATTGATGGTTGTTAAGGCACGAAGATGAGCAGTAATGGAAGTAAAGGATGACAGCCTTGAGAACATGGGGGGGGCCTGTGATGACTAGCAAAGGTCAGCTCGCACGGCGGGGAGCATGATGGATGCATGCTCGGAGGAGCCGGGAAAAGTCAAATGACCTTTATTGCAATCAAAACTTTCACTTGAGGGACAGACTGACACAAGACGGACAATCAATTGGTGGTGGTTCAGAGTGGATTGTGAGAAACATGACAGTTAAGGGGGGAAACTGGGAAATAATTTGCTGTTTTTCTTGTGTATGTACAATGAAATTGCAGAGTTCATGTTTTCAAGAAAAAGGAAGTGACCCTGATGAAATAAAAGTAGAACAGGATTGTCAGTTTGTGTGTAAGGTGTGTGTTTTCGCCAATCTACTGCTTCCAACGCACGCCAGTAACGATTCTAAATCCTTACGGACCTCAGTGCAAAAAAAAACACAGAACGTTTCCTATCCAGCCCCACAACTTTCTCTGTGCATTCTCACACACACGTCTGAACGTCACTTTAAATGCCGAGCCAGCTAGTGCTAGGAGCGATAAGGGAATTTTGCCTGTGAGTCATATAAGAAACGTCTGTGTGAAGGTTTGAGCGACGTAGAAAAGAAGAGCTGTGGGACTGCAATATGCTGCAGCTCAGCACTCCTCTCCTGGTCCATTTATTTCCACAGCGCAGGCAGCTGTGTTTAACCCTTCCAGCTGTTTCTGATGTTCCCCCATTTGTCATCCTGAACGCGTGGCCCGCGGTGCGAAGGTCAATTTACTTTAGTATAACGTAAGGCAGAGCTGAGATAAAACGAAGGCTGCCCTATGGTGGCTGTAACAATAAGATAACTACTTTGAGAATTGCTTTGAATGGAGTCAAAGCAAATCATGGCAGGGTAAAGGTGGCTGGACACTTACTGCTGTCGCCCGCTTCCAGCGCCTTCAATGTTTGCTCTTTGAGTCTGTCTGCTTCATGTTTCCTCCTCCGGTGCTCCTCTAGTTTGATCTGTAGGTCCTCGGCTACCTGCTGGAGATCACGGAGCTGAGCCTGAAGAGAAATGATGTTGAAGAACAATCAGTATTGACTTTTTTGTTCAAGAGCATAAAATATCTCAACAATGATGCAGAAAACTTGGGTCAGATCTACAGAAGCATTCACTGCAGAAATAAAAATCCCACCAAACTGATTTCATTCTGTTCAGCATTTAAATTTCTCCTGATGTCTAAAACGCCAAATAAATAATACTGGATGACACTGAATAGTCAGAGCATGTTTGCTTCTTTATGCCTGGTTTATACTTCTGTGAAAAATCTATGCTATAGCACACACCATAGGTTTGCATAGCTTCAGGAAGCCTGACGTGCATCTCTTAAAAAATGTAACAACGCAAATCATAAGCCCTGTGATTGGTCCGCTTGGTGGCAACAACTTTAAGCCGTCTGCACTGACTCAGCTGTCGTATATTCTGTTTCTTTTCTTTTCTTCCTTTAAGTTATTGCACTGTGATCAAATGCTGCTCAACTTGTGTTAGCCTCAACAGCGACATAACATGCTTCAGTTCAGTCACTTTGGTTTCCTGTGAACAACAAGTGGAGAACGTTTCAGGACTGGAACTGGCAGACAGAAATTAAGCTACAAACTAGCATTTAGGCTAATATGACAGAGCGTTGCAGACACTCCAATGCACGAGTATGTAGTGCTCATGACACCATAGGCCACTACGGCATAGAGTCAATGCAAGAGTCTAAGTCAGGCCTAAAGTGGCCTTCAATAAGGATTCATAGGTGGCAGTATCTTGTTAATTCAGTAAATAATAGCAAATTTGTTATTTTTCAGTTAAGTATTTATCCGCTCCTGAGATAATAATCCAATAATAATTCAGAAAAACAGAGGCCTTTTTCATTCTCAAGTGAATGCAACATGCCCTATATGGATCTTGATGAATCCCTCAAAGAATGAACTGAAGGATTTTAATCTAACACTTTAGTTCAGGGGTGTCAAACATACAGCCCACCAGAGGTTCCAATCCAGCCAGCGGCACAACTTTGCAAAGTGAAAAAATTACAGAGAAGACATTAACTGCAATTTTTCAATAAAAGTCACTACTATTTCAGATTTGTCCTCTGGGTGTTGTATAAAATCATAGTGCTGACAGAACAGTGCTCTGGGACTTTTTTCTAAAAGCGATAAAATAGATGACTTGCTGTTTGCATAATCCGGTTGAGATTTATAAAGACTTTTTAGAGCACTCTAAGATGATCCACTAACTACTAACACTAGCACTACACCCCTGCATACAACACTGTCCAGCAAGGAAACTGTTCATGCTGGAGCTGAGGGGTCCATAATAATCAGCTTTACCTTCTTCATTATTATAATCTCTGTTCTTTTGCTGTTAACATTACAGTCTGTGTCAGGTGAATGGGTAACCTGTGTGCTCGGTGTGTTCTCAGCAGGTTTCAGGGCTTAACGAGTAAAATATTATAAAACACAACAGCTGTTTTTGTTCGAAGATAGTTCATTAAATGTGTTTCAGAGTGTACTTGTATTTTTTTGCACTAGAACAAAGGGAAAAAATTTGAGTTGTCCGTCAGCATGTTAGCATCGGCAATGTGAGCATGTTAGCTAGCTGATATTGGCATTTAGCTCAAAGCGCTGTGAGGAATACAGCATAAAGTGATAAACTCATAGACTTACATGTTATATATATATGAAATGTTATATATACATTTATATAACACTTTTTTAATCAAAGGTTTTATGTACTACCATGAATACAGCCACTGAAAAGAGGAGTTACAACCTAAGAGGTGTTTAAAGAAAGTAATAGTGCCATAATGATACCAGTAGATTGCAAGAATTCAATTTCCCTCTGATCTTATCTTCTTCCATTACCTTCCCTTTCTTTTTCACCCATATATCTACCTCCTCTAGCACACCACAGCCTGCTTGTGTATTTTCTAAAACTTGTACTCGACTATTTAAATCACTTGCGTCAGGAGGTGCTGCTGTCACGCCAAAAACGACAGCTTTTGACAACCAAGCCTAACCTATCATCACTCTCAGTAATGGACCAATTAATATGAAAGCAGGAGTGCCTTGTGTGTGTGTGTGTGTGTGTGTGTGTGTGTGTGTGTGTGTGTGTGTGTGTGTGTGTGTGTGTGTGTGTGTGTGTGTGTGTGTGTGTGTGTGTGTGTGTGAGTGTGTGTGTGTGTGTGTTTGTGTGTGTATGTGTGTGTGTCAATACTGCCTCATCTCTCCTCAGAGACTCTCATAAAGCAGTGATGGATTCTGCTCGATGCGGACAGGGATGACTACCTTTCTGGGGCACGCCGCTTGCTTAGCCACCTTCGGTTTGCTGCAGTGATTTATGGACTTCATTTTCAGAGTACGAGAACATATTTACTTATGAATAACACCCAGAACATTTCCCAAAATATATTACAAGAAAAAACAAACTGTAATGAAAAGCAAGACCAAGTGGAGGAAATATGGTTTCTTCCGTGGAAGGAACTGAAAGGTGTGGTGAATCTGGTAATATATTCCATACTCCAGTCAGGATGAATGAAAATGTGAAATATAAATGTGTGCTGAGTCAGAGGAGAGAGTTTGAAACGTCCTCATCTTGTTAGGGATGCACCGTTACATCAGTTCAGTATCGATTTTGCTTTTGGAAACAAAAAACTTTGGATTTCTGATTTTGATAACTGATTGTTTTGTTTCTACAATTTGTGTGTTTAACTCTTACATAACTGTATCCATGTTTTGAAAAGCTTTTGAATGGGCTGTGTAAGAATAGAAAATTACTTCCTTCCTGTTATTGAAGGACAGGCTAAAGAGGCGTTTGAAGGATGTACTATTTCAAAAACATTATCTTTTTGAAGTGAATGGAGGGAGTAGACAGTTGTTTTGTAAATTTGAATGATTTAATTTGTGCTCATTTAAAGATAGTGAACACTGATGTTATTACAGTGAAGGCTAACTTGGGCCCATTGTCCGATTCTGGGGATTAATATGGAGCTATTATTGTTGCAAAACTATTTGTACCTGGTAAAATTACCCACGAATGCATACAAGGATTCAAGATGGTTGTAATGCTCGCGCAGGTTGTGATCAGTAGCTAGTCACGTGTAGACAGACAACTAATTAAGATGCCGCCTCAGTTGTAAGTAATGACTTTTGTGTGTTTTAAGGTCTTGGAGCAAATACACTGGACTTTTAAGACACTAATAACTAAGTATACATTTGCAAATTGGTCTAAAATATACAGATCTGTGTACAAGCTTGTGGATTCATGTAAATATTTCCGTATTTGCAGATCTGTTTACGTATTTGTGAATATGTGTATGCATTTGTGGATCAGTTCACAAATATTTCTGGATGTATGTACACAATTCTGATTCTTCGTACGCATTTGTGGATAGTTTTACACAGTTACAAATAGTTTAGCAACAATAATAGCTCCATAGATTATTAATAACGAAAATAAAATAAGCTACAACAATCACTTTAAAAGAAAAACTATTGATATAGATAAATATATAAAGACACAGATATAGATATCATTTTAAGAATCAACTATTAGGTAAATTGTTATTTTCAACATTTGACTTGACATTAGCCATGATTTTCTCAATCAGTGTTAATTGGAATAGCATATCATGTTGTGTTCACACCAGACGTGAATAAAATCATTGTCATGAGTGAATTTAATTGAAGTCAAAGTAACTACAGGATTAGACAAGAGTTCTTGTCGGGCGAATGATGCAGATAGTGGCCGTTCTCCACAAATCATTTGCACTTGATGGCCAATCGGCATGGAGATCCTAAAGTGGCGTATGATGCGATGTCATCTGAAAAATGTACGACAAATTGATAATGTCTGTGTGCCGCTACTCGAACTGTACGACACCACCTGTTTATGTTTTTGTTTTGTACTTTGATTGAAACACGAATAAAAAGGAGCTTGCTTGGAGAAAAGTGAGCAAAGAGGTCAGATTTTCTGGTTGTTGTGAAAACCTTTGTCAGTTACTTGAATCCAGCAAGTGAGCACTGCCCAGATTAGCATAACTGGCCTCACATCTTTGGGTATTCATGTACACGAATAAAGCGAGCAGATAATTTTGTTCGTGTCAGGTGTGAACCCAATTTTACAGATTGAGCAGGACAATAACAGTACTCTTACATGTCGCCATTTTAAGGCGGAATATTTACAACCATGTTAGCCCGCACCTGCAATGTGTAACACACAGAAGTGTAAAGGTGGGGTGAAGTCGCTCCGCCTTTGATCATCACTGTGAGGCGGATTGGTGAGGAGACGCGGTGCCCTCGCTATGTTTTTTACCAGCCATGCTTCTCATGCTTCCTCAACGCTGTAATGTGATTTGAAGTCACACACTTGGACACCAATATTCCACAAATGGGGGTTACATGTGCAAGTACAGAGGTGTTCTGATTCTGTTGCAGAATTGCTATGTGTAAGAGGCAACAAAGTCCTATACTCTATACCAGTGATTTTCAACTACTGTGCCGTGGCACATTAGTGTGCCGTGACAGATCGCCAGGTGTGCCGTGGGACATTATCAAATTTCACTTAATTAGTCCAAAAAAATAATATTCATATACTGCAATAATTTGCGTCTGTGCCTGAAGTGTAGTGACTGGGGGAATAATTAAATACTTGTCCATGTACTGACCTGTGCTACCAACCCACTGGGTTGCAATAAAGAACACTTATGACCTTGTTAATTTAAGACAATATAATTAATGATGCACGCGTGAGGTGTATGTGACAAGATGTAGGCGTTGGATAAATATTCAAAAATGAAAACTCCAAACAGGGCCCTCGACAAAATTCTAACCTGGATGAAGAGCGTATTATGGGTGGTTGAACAGGCAACTTTTATGAGAAAAAATTACAACGGTGACTGCGAGAGCTCTCAAAGCTAGCTACTTAGTATCTGAACTCATAGCCAAATCAAAAAAGCCACACACTGTGGTAGAGACATTAATACTACCTGCAAAAGCCATTGTAAATAAGATGCTTTGCCCTGACACAGTCAAAGAAGTAGCTAAAGATCCTCCCTCAGATAAACACATTCATATATTGAGAGACTAAATGTGTCATTTTGTAAAACTTTTGGTTGGTAGTGTTACTCAGGATTTTTTTAATGTATGAAATGTGCCTTGGCTCAAAAAAGGTTGAAAAACACTGCTCTATACTGTAACCCTGATGGAGATCAAACAAAGAAAGAAGGGAGAACTACATTTAAAAATGTATGCACACAATTCCTTCTATAAACTATAGGATCCAAGTGGTAATATAATAGAGGGATAATCAAAACTCCTGTAGGAAGATTTTATTGAATAGCATTCATAGGTAATTATCAGCGTTCTTACTCCTGCCTGATCTGGAGCACACACTGCTGACTTCCTTTCTTTCCACAAAGGTTTCTAATTTGATTTTCTAAGTTTCCTAGCATCCTGTTTCTTTGACAGCACATTCTTCTGTAACCCCTGAACCTCGCAGGGAGTTCACTTTTCAGTCATTGTGTTAGGTTTCCGAGACGAGGCCCCCGAGGTAACCCTGCCGTATCAACAAAGACACGCTGAGAGGATGTGCGGCGGAGCTAGGGGGGGTGCCGGGTGACGCTTCAGCCTCGATCTGCCAATCAGCTGCCACAGAAAAGAACATGAGAGAGAAAAAAAGGAGTACAGAAAAAGAAGAGAAAAGAAGAGTGCAAGGTGCATCCTCAGAGACCATCGGCTGGCAAAACAGACTGTGTGAGAGCGCGTGTGCGACGGAAAGTGGCCTTCACTCAGAGAGAATCTCAAATAAGTGGCATCTTTTTAACTGTATCTTCCAATACAGACAACTTGCGACACCTTTTCTTCCAGAAATGGTGTTTTAAAGTGCTTCGTAATACCTTGAAATAAAGTAATTTCACACATAATCAATCAGAAATATAAAGGATTGAGTGCAGCCATAAGAAAGTTAGAGAACTTTAAAATATGCAGAAGTACTTTTTAGCTTCCAATAAACCCTGAGAGTCTTAAGTATATGTTGTGAAATGGCCATGACTGCATGTTGAACTAATGCACGAAAAATTCTCTTTCTACATGCAACATGAAGTGTGTGAGCAAGCCTTGACCACCAAACAGTGCAGCTGGGGCAACTTGTGTTTCCTAAGTGAAGATAATGAGACCACTGAAGCAGTAAATATAACTTACAAACATCTAAAGAGATCCTCAGCCGCCAATTTTACCGATTCAATTTGCACCAAACTCCAGGGCTGCAGCTTCTAATTTGGCCCCGTGCTTGTTGAACTAAGTGTGCAAATGGAGAACAGAGGAGAAACTGTGAAGTGGTTTCTGCTTATTTTGAAGCTCTGTGAAGGAGCGTGTTGATTCAAAATGGGTTTTCACACCCAGGTTGGAAAAATAAGATGATATTTATGAGTTAGAGATGACTAGAGACTCTAAATATTTAGACATGAGTCTTTATCTACTCTGAATATGATAAGAATTCAACCTCTGAACTAATCGGCTAACATCAGATGATGATATATGCTTTGCGTTGCTTTGTTTACAACCTAGTTAGCTAGCTGAGAAGTGACCACGTGTTTGGATCAAAGTGAAGCAACATTCACCCCTCCAGAAATGTCTGCAAAAAAAACCACTATAATTTCTTGTTTCATTACATCCCCTGTAAGAGCGCCCATTCATCTATTTCTGATGAGTCTCAGTTTCACTGTTAATAGCAAGTTTCACAGTATCTTCACTTTGGCTTATTTTGACGGTACGAGGCTGAAAAATAAATCAGTTTCCTTTCTTTTAACAGGTCATACGCATAGACTGTATAAAATATGGACATAGTATCTGTGACGTCACCCATCTGATTCTGAAGCGCTATTTTGAGGCAAATCGTTGGCAGCAGCCATATTGCTGCTGTCGAGCCATTGTGATGTAAAGAGGCGGGCTTTGAGCCTCCTAGCCAACAGCTACAGTGTTCCTGCCTGTCAATCAAGTCAGCTTCGCCTCTCATTGGAAGACTTGTAATCTCAATATCTTTCGAATTTGCAGTGTTAGAAAAAAATTCACCCCCCGTACAGTGTGTGCCGATTGAGAAATGAGCTATCCAGACTACACTCGTCTTTTGTACCAGGCTGTAAACATGTTTATTTCTGCTGTAAAGATCGGCTTTGAATTGGTGTATATGTGTCTTCTGGTACTTCCGGAGCCAGCCTCAAGTGGATCCCTGATGAACTGCAGTTTTTAACACTTCAACATTGGACTCATATTTTAAGACCGGAGGTTGCCACTTGGTCATACGTCAGCTGAAATAACAGCATCATGATGTTGATTTGTGAAATGTGAGCTTTGTAAAGACTTGTTTGTAGAGCTCAGGTCAGATGTGACATTTTTGGCACATTCCAGGAAGTCTGAAAATCTAAATGCTGATTGGTTGAGTTGGTTTTGTTTACTACTGGTCTATTTGCAGCACTTACATGCAGATATCTACTCATAGAAGATAAACATAGTATATTGTCCTCAGATTACCACCAATGGGAGGCAGGATGCCATTACAGCGGATTGAATTCTGTCTGCTTTGTTTGACATACAGGCAGTTTTTCTGCATACAACAAAGCCTGCTGATACGTGATTGGTCAACACTACTAGGACTACTCGTGCTAAAAACCAGAACACTTCCAATACTGAAATCTAGACCCTCATCAATTTAGCTCAGTCAGCAAAGAAGGCGCCCCATGTACAGAGTCTACAGTCCTCTACACCTCGGTTGTAGGTTTGACTGTTCGACTCTTGGCCCTTTGATGAATGCCTCCCCACTCTCTTGGCCCCTCAAAAAAAAGACATTATGTTGCCCTAATGCAAAAAATTACCAGAGATGAATTAAAACACTGCAATACAAAGGAGTTAGCAGCTGTAAAAAAGGCTAAGCGGCTTGTCTAAGAACACAGCACGCTGAAGCTGGTGCTGGAAACGACTGTATAGTAGCAGATGCCAGGAACATGTGTGGTCAAAACAATATCACAGAGCTCAAGCTGCTCATTTACAGCGATTCTTGCTGTACAACAAGTATAAAAGCAAATTAACCTCAATGTCCTCATCAATCAAAGTGTGTTAGCAAGCGAGCCAGGTAATAACACTGCAGAGACTGAGTGGCAGAGCACGCAGTCAGGGTGAAAAGTTAATTAAATCTACCGAGAATAACTCAAACAACATCTTTACACTGGAGGTAATAGGGAGACGCATGTATTGTGATAATTTCAGAGGCATTCAGGCTTCATTTGGAGGCTGCCTGGCCCAGGACAGTGGTATGAAATGACGATTTGAATATTGTAGGACTATGAGGTATCAGTGCACAATAAATTCTCTGAATGCAACTAAGAATACGTACGTAGATTCACCGTTCACTGCAACGTGTTTTGACAACAGGCTAGTATTTTACAAGGTGGATAAGAGGACGCACTTTTTCATTTACTCTGTAAAGAAATATGTTACAAGGGTGGAAGTTCACCATGACCGGCACCAAGTTAAACCTGAGCGGAAGCCTGTTACTTACATATTACCTAGCTGTGTTAAATACTTGATTCTGATTGTTCAAAACCCCATAACAACAGTGATTCATTCACCTTGTCTAACATTACCTTCAATGGGAGTGTTCAGTTTAATGTGATTTATAAGGAATTAGCAGGCTAATGTTTAAGCGGAGGGTTCTTGTTCACCCTGTCAGGATTCTAATTTGTATAATATGTTCACTGCACGTTATGTAAACATGTAAATAAGGAATTAGTACCTTGAATATTACTTGATTGCACAATGCATGAATGTATGGAGAACCAAACAGCTGTTCAAACATGATAGATTTGCTGAATATGACACTTTCCATAAGTAACCCATAAAGGGCGTTTCGTTTTGTTATGTTGGAACCCTCTTCTATAACCCATCATATCATTTATCTAACCATTTGCTTTGTGTAAAGTATATTTTGAAGTATTTCTATTGCAGAATTTTGGTTCATCAGACCTTTATATTGAGGGTGTTTTTGTTCCCTAACATTGTACAGTCACCTCTTCTCTAATAATGAGGATGCTAGTTAAAATATATCAATCAATCTACAGAGAGGAGTCTGGAACATTTCATCTCTGCCTGTTCATTTGATTCCCAAATGAAGTCAGTGATTAGAGTTGCTTTACAGTGTTAATATGAACTTAAGAATGTTGTGAAACGCGAAATAATGGAATTTTAAAAATGCAATTAAAAATGCAATTAATCACGATTAGTTATTGCAACTGCGATATATTATGGCACATCTGGAATAATCGTGATTAGTTATTGAACCTCTGCGATTAGTCGTGATTAGTTATTGAAACTCTGCGATTAATCGTGATTAGTTATTGAAACTGCGATTAATCGTGATCAGTTATTGAAACTCTGCGATTAATCGTGATTAGTAATTGAAACTGCGATTAATCGTGATTAGTTATTGAAACTCTGCGATTAATCGTGATTAGTTATTGAAACTGCGATTAGTCGTGATTAGTTATTGAACCTCTGCGATAAGTTGTCATTAGTTATTGAACCTCTGCGATAAGTTGTCATTAGTTATTGAACCTCTGCGATTAATCGTGATTAGTTATTGAAACTCTGCGATTAATCGTGATTAGTTATTGAAACTCTGCGATTAATCGTGATTAGTTATTGAACCTCTACGATTAATCGTGATTAGTTATTGAACCTCTACGATTAATCGTGATTAGTTATTGAACCTCTGCGATTAATCGTGATTAGTTATTGAAACTCTGCGATTAATCGTGATTAGTTATTGAACCTATATGATTAATCATGATTAGTTATTAAACTTATGCGATTAATCGTGATTAGTTATTGACCCGCTGCGGTTAATCATGATTAGTTATTAAACCTATGCAATTAATCGTGAGTAGTTTTTGGATCTATGCGATTAATCGTGAGTAGTTTTTGGATCTATGCGATTAATCGTGAGTAGTTTTTGGATCTATGCGATTAATCGTAATTAGTTATTAAGCCTATGCGATTAATCGTGATTAGTTATTGAACCTATGCGATTAATCTTGGTTTCAGAAATGAATCTTTTGATTGTTTTGGCTTTTTTTAAGTAAAAAGTCTGTGACTTCTAAGTACTCTTTGGCTGACCCTTAATGTCCAGGTGGGTCAACAGTTTGAGCACAAGCTAACATTAGATCAGCTCTTTTCTGAGTTTGAATCGCTTCAGTGTTTATTATTCAGGTTTGTTTTTTCAAGCACTTAATCATCTGCATATGTCTCCTACTCTTGAAAACAAGCTGCATTTCACCTGCGAGTAAATAAATGTCAGACTAAGTGACGTTGTTGCTATTTTTGCTGTTTTATCGACTATAGAGTAAACATGTATAAAATGTATCATTCTATTTCAATTGTTTATGGTTCAGCTTTAACAAAGCCCCTCCAGACTGTAGACAAACCACTTAATGAACCTTCTGTACGCTTTGCTCAGGTGAAACTAAACCAGAAGTTTGAAAGCAGTGAAAAACAAACAGTTATTTTCTCACAACAGGAACAGGATAAAGGTTTTGGGGTAAAACCCTGATGACTCTCTCCTGTTCCTGTTGCACGCCACAGTGCTGTCGTTACTCCGGCAGAATACCATGTACCTGTTTCTCCCTCCAGAGCAGCACTCCCTCCTCAATCAGCTGCTGCTTGAGCTGCAAGCCCTCGTCCAAGGTCCTCATCTGGCCCTCCACATATGCTCTCTCCTGCTGCCCCAGATTCCTGCAGGAGAGCAAGCAAAGGCAGTAGATGCATAGTGCCCATCATTAAAAAACATCGTCCACCCCTGCTACGGCCGTATAGATGGTGCAATCCAGTTTTTTAAGGGCCCACAATGCAGCAGGAATCCAAATGGGAGAAATAGAAGAGTAAATAAGACGGGGGCTGATGCTCTGCGGCTGCACTAAATTGTTTTTGAAGTCTGGCAAACTCAATATGAGTTTGGACCTTGTGAAAACATAATGAGATATACTCTGCTTCTATGTGGTTTTGGGCTGAATTGCACTGAATAAAATAACAGAGGAATGTCAACAAAAGAGGAGGGTTACTGTATTAGAAGTTACATTTACACAGCAGGCTACTTTTCAGCATTGTCGTAGGGTCAATCTCGGAAAAGATGATAAATATGACCTGGCAGGAGCTTGCGTTCTCTCAAACATTTCTATTTACAGGCCGAACATCTATGCAGAATGTAATTTCTACCCTGTCGAGTGTATATTATCTGCATGAAAACACATCTGAAGAAGAAGAATCTACAGTATGAAGAGAAAATGTAATAAAGCAGTGTGTCAGATCTATCTCTATCATGATGAAGTCCTGGAAAACAATACTATGATGCACATACATTCAAAGTGAAAGGCTGAGCTGCATCAAGTTTTTAATCATAGTGACACCATGCCCCCTGGTGGCACAGAGAATGACTCACCATCACATGACTGCAAGAAGTTAACACTCAAACACACTGAAGCTGTGATAAATACCCACTACATCCAAGACGACCCAGATTTAGCTTTATTTTAACCGCTCAAAATTCTCTGTGTGATACCTTTCCAAAACAGACTGGGAACTGGTTGAATATTTATTTCCTCGTCCATGCGTGGGGCTCCAACAACATATTTTCAGACAAAATCTGCATGTGTTATTTTATAAATATTGAGTCTCAGTTTTGATTCAACTGACCAGCAAGTGTTCTGGCAGCGAGCGTGGCTGTTGTATTCATCTGAAGCATCGCAGCAATCTGGCACGGGACCCAGGAGGAACCGATCCAATGCACATAGAGGAGACAGAACAGAAGAAGATTAACAGCAAGGAGAGGTGAGCAATATGGTTTTGTTAAATGGTGAGATCTATTAATACTTTGGCAATGGAAAAAGAACACAGATTGAAGTTAGAAAAAAATACTCAACAAAGCCGCATTATGAGCATCAATGAAACATTAGTTTCCAGGTACTTTTAAGGTGTTATGTCATGCACTTTTGCTCCTAAAAAGTAGGGATTGGAGAGTCATTCCAGTCAAAAATGGTGGTGAACTAAATATATTTTGTGCAAAAACAACCCTTTTAATGCATCCTTATAGTTTGGTAGAATAATAATAATAATAATAATAATAATAATAATAATAATAATAATAATAATAATAATAATAATAACTGGTATTTATATATTGCCTTTCAAGAAACCCAAGGTCGCTTCACAGGGTCAGTTAGGGGGTCTGGGGGGTAGGTGGGGATAACAATATCTAACGGGGAAAGGCCTTAAGGAGAAGGTGCGTTTTGACGGCTTTCTTAAAGGTGTCCAGGGTTGGGGTGCTGCGGATGTGGGGGGGGGGGGGGTTCCACAGAGTGGGGGCTACCACACTGAATGCTCTGTCCCCAAAAGTCTGCAGCTCAGTCCGGGGGATGGAGAGGAGACCCAGGTCCGAAGGGGGGCAAAGGGCATGCAGGGATTCGTAGGTGAGGAGGAGGAGTTTATAGGTGATGCGGTACTTTCCAGGGAGCCAGTGGAGGTGAATGAGAGTGGGGGTGATGTGCTGCCAGGGCTTGGTGTGCGTGAGAACTCTGGCAACTGAGTTCTGCACGTACTGGCACCTGTCCAGGGCATTGCTGGGTACCCCAAACAGGACTCCATAATGGCCTTGTTATGATGTTTTTCTGTCAAACGGAAACAGAAAGGCAGCTAATAGTTCTTCTTGAAGGTTTCTCAATGCACATCACTGAGGGTCATCAACTAATCAATTCAATATCCATACAAAAAAAAAGGTACAAAGAAAAGAATAAGTGCAAGGCTACATGTTCTAGGATTTGTGCTAAGCTAGGCTAACAGGTGGTAGCTGTAGCTTTAAAATTAAATACTGAATTGTAGAAAAACTAATCTGATATATATAAGAAGTAGACTTAGCTTAAGTCAAAGTAAAGCCAATAAAGAGGTGCCTTTAACATACATTATTTTAAATGACCAGCAGAGGGCGACTCCACTGATTGTAAACCAGATTCATTCTATAAAACCAGATGAGAACATTACCCCACTTTTCAAACAAACAATTTCTTGCTTAAATAAACTTTGTTCATGTGTTTTTGAGGCTACATCTCTAGTCACAAGTCTTGTTCATTCCAGCATGAAGTTTATTTTGTAAATCTGATTGATGATAAAGCAGGGTATGCTTGTGTTGTGGCTGCCTGCACATGCCAACGTGCTACATTGGAAACCTGCACACAAGGAGATAGAGAGGCATTGTGTTCCCACTCTGTCTTTAAAAAATGGTCAATTCTAGCTCCAAAAAAACATGGATGTTGACGGCCAAAATGTTGAACTGGAGGATTAAAAACTGGGATAGATTTATGGATGAAGTCACAGTGGCACCAAGGGTTGATCTAGAGGGCTGGCTGGGGTGTCATGGGCCCTGCTTGACATCCGATTGGCCATCCCAGGTGCCAGCCCAAAAACCTTGAACTATGAATGATTATTTTCCTTGTCAGAGGCAGGACTTGTGCTAAAATCATGTATTTAGCCTGTTGCAACATGCTGCTAGTAGCATTTTAGTGTGGCACATTTCTTTTTGTTAGTGCTTTAAAGCTCCAGTGAGGAGTTTTTAGCAGGTTACAAAACAGACTGAAATTAAAACTGATGTCTCTTTATGACCTGTTAGTGACCACAAGACCATTAGCACTAAGATTTACAATTTCTATGCAGTTTTTATCATTGTCTAAAACCTCTGAGGGGGGTAGGTGCCAGTCATAGTGATTAACGTGCGCTTTTGATATAGCCTTTCATTTTACACTTTTCATAGCAATGATTGTAAATGGGTCATATTTGAGTTTTAAAATAAAGAAGGGTGGGATTGCTTGGTTCAAAACACTCCTCACTTATGAACAGAAATAAGGGGTACTGTTTGGTCCACAGGGGGCGCCAAAGTCAGCACAAACCAAAAGTTCCCACAGGAGCTTTAAGTAGATATTTGGGCAAAGATCGTTTTGACCTCAAGAATAGATATTGCCCCTATGTCGTGTTTTTTAAATGTTAAAAACATTTAGAAATAGAGTGCATCATCTTTTAGCTACTTTAATGTTGGGAGACGAAGTTTGAGATACTGATGAAACTTGCACAAACATACCCTCCTAATTTGCAGTTATTGTTCCTTTACCTCTGAAATGAAGGTTAGATTTTGGGTGTGCACGGTAGCTCTCTCCGTCTGCTTTGAAGAGGGACTCTCCAGATATCCACTTATTAGATATCAGCTGCATGGTGTTCCATTAGCGCTGCAGATCCAACTTTAGCTTAGATGTTTCACCCAAGAGAGCTGGCACAGTGTGATACCTCTCAATTACCCAGAACCCCATTGGTAACCGCTGGGAAAGGGTAGCCAATAAAAATCTCTCAACAGTTCAAAAGAGGAGCAAAAGCAAGGATGTGTTAGCTACTAAAGTGCCTCCATTCAATGCAGGGAAGGTGTGGGAGGACAGGTGGGAGTGGAATAAAAGAGAAAGGACAGGGAGAAGAAGGCTTTGAGGAATATTCCACCACTGCTCCTCTTTAATTCTTCATGCCTTCAAGTTTTTTTAACCTGAAATGGTAACACACCGTCTCATGCTGCTGAAAGCGACGGTGACAGAGCGCAGATGTCGACGACAGAATGTATTGATTTGCCAAAGTGCCGAGCCAGCAGAGAACAAAAGTGGACGAGAAGAGGGGGGCTGAAAAACTATCTGATTAGGCGTAGAGAGTGGCAGATTTCTGCAAGAAAAGAATGGAGGACAGCCTTGAGAAGAGGACAGGATGTTTTTCAAGGAAAACAGTGTGCAGAGAGCTCACACTGGCATGTGTGTGTGTTCCAGAGCCATGTTTTGTTTGCTGTGACTACTTCATCTGTTTGTTTGTACTTCTTAAGAAGTGACAGTTTGTACACCAACATGTCGGCTCCTCAGAATAATGTGAAATATGAATTCCTGTCCGTGTGGAAAGCACACAAAGGAGCAGAAGTAAGCAGACAACTTCTAACCTGATAAAAAAAAGAGAGGTGGACTATTTTGATTTTAAAACGAGAACGCTCTTTAAGAATTTCATATGTTCCAGAGTACACTCAACATCAAACCTTTACACCTGCTGTTACAAACAAATAAGACAGATTGGTTTTCTTCTAGAATAAAGGTTTTGTTGTCCTTGGAAAACGCTAAAGCAGAAGACATTGTTGATCCATTGCCTTCTTTCAAAAGAGCGCAGAGTTTATTAAAGCCACCTTTCATCTTAAGGACGGTATATTTCATCCAGTGGAATAAAACATAAGTAGCCTTACCACAGATGCCGTCATTGACTCGGGATGACGGGATGTAGTGTGGGCGGAAACCCAGGTTGGTGCAGTAGAACCGGCCACGAGGACAGGCCGAGGTGCCTACAGGGGGGCAGGAGCACAGGTCACTTAAACAGATGATGCTGGAGTTCTGTTCGTTTTTGGCATTGCTTAAATCATTTTTCAGCATTTTCTAAGGTTTTTTGTGGACATACTAGTCGTTGCAGACCCTGAACCTGTTGGCACCTTCACTTAAAGCCCCTATAGGGTCTAAATCTAGTTCAGGGGTAGATAATCTCCCCCCTGAATAGCCCCTGCTTGGGGGGGTAGTACTTTTCAAAGGTCCTGGGACTTTCGGTTGAACATAACGGTGTTTGTGGAGTTAACACAGTTGTTGAAACACAGAGGGAGTTCCTGGGAATTTATACTAGTTTTGTTTTTTATTAAGATTTCAAAACATTATTTAATGTAATTTTTTTCTCCAAACGTCACTGGCCTGATTTGCACAATCTCCATGGGACTTCAGTCCGTGGTCGAAACGCAGACAACCATTGGGGCACAGGAACCTTTTAGTTCTAGGGGCTAAAATACCCCCGAACTCTTGGTCGAAATGCAAATAATGATTAGTTTACGACTGGTTTTGAAAGAGACTGAAGTTAACAATGATGCCTTCTTCTGACCAACAAAAGCAGCCGAGAGCGTCAACAAAAATAGTTCGATATAGAAATATGTAAAACCTGTAACCACGTAATAAAGTAAATTTCAAGCGCAGCCATATTTCAAATCTTGAGGTTGTGGTTTTCCTGAATTGTGTTTTCTTGCAGCTATAATATAATACATTATTCTAAACTTTTATAAACTATTTGTTCTATTTATTTTTTTATTTTTTAGCTTTATTCTATTTTTGTTTATTTGTTCTCTATTTTTTCTACCCTTATTCTTCTATTACTTCTTAACTATGTCTCTGTTGGTGTAACAACTGAATTTCCCCCCTGGGATCTATAAAGTATTATCTTATCTTATCCTAAACATACTGTTAGTAGTTTATAACTGGTAACGAAACAGACTAATGCCTCTGTTTTACCTTTCAAAGCCAAGCAGATGATCAGTGCCAAGACAAATGATTTCTATACAGTCTTTTAATGATTGTCACCGCAACCACCAAGTAAAGATAACAAGGTGATTCACAGAGAGCGGGACAAAAGAGCCACTGTTAACATTTTCCCCAGCAAAGTTTCTCAGTGAGTGTTGTGTTGGCAAGTTAAAGGGAAGCTGTGGGAGATTTTGCTTCAGAGATTACTACGAACAGATATACAGGACAGGACAAGCAAAGGCATACATAGTATTTCTTGGTTTCACACTTGCTTTAGATATTTGTTTTCTTTAATTAGTAGTAGTTGGACAACGCTCAAACTGTGAGTACCTGAGAAACCTGGGGAACTTTTACATACTTTGGCTTCATCAACTGCAAATATCAGGAGTTATAACGCTAAAATCTCAGAGTGGCTTCATACAACATTCAAGCTTTCTTGAATGTTGGCTACTTCAACTCTCTTTATCTGCACCAATTCATAAACCTATGTTACAGATGGCAGCAGCAGGGCTTGGTTTACCCGGTATGTACGGGACAGCATAACAGCAGGAAAGTCTGATTGTTTACTTCAGCTGCCAAATAAATTGTTATGACTACATTTATTGACAGTAAGTATGAACAAAGACCCACTCATATTCTTGGAGAAACACTGACCAGACACAAGTATGAATTGCCAAACATGAGCTACACATGCAGCAGTGATTTGAAATGCTTTTCTTTGGAGCTGTATGCTCTTGTTCTGACAAAAACCTAAATGGTAAAATAAATGAGTGATAAGATGACAAGAAAATAATGATGACGTTTTGTGGAGACCTTAAATGTTTGATAACCATGAGAGGAATGGTCTGCAAAAGGGTATGCTACAGTGACCCTGAAGGACAACACAAATTTACAAAAGATGAAATACTTTTACACAAGTTGGAGAGAAATTTACATTTTGGAAAAGAATTTCACATTTCGTAAAACAAAATTACATTAAACACTTTTACAAAGGCCAAAACAAATTTACATTTAAGAAAACAAATTTACAAAATCAAAAAAACACTTTTACAAGCAGTGAGACAATTTTACAAAAAACAGAACACTTAACATTTCTGAATCAAATTTACATTTATTTTTAACGGAAAGGGAATGTACCAAATACCAGAAGTGATCCTGTACCAAACGGAGTACCGGTACCAATCCGGTACCAAACGGAGCACTGGTATCAAACGGAGTAGTGGTACCAAACAGAGCGACGTAACATTGGGTTCCTACACTTCCGGTGTTTGGTACATTCCCTTTCCGTTAAAAATGAATGTAAATTTGTTTCAGAAATGGCAAAAGTGTTCCTTCGTTTTTAAAATTGTCTCACCGCTTGTAAAAATGTTTTTTTTATTTTGTTAATTTATTTGCTTAAACGCAAATTTGTTTTGGCCTTGGTTAAGATAAGATAAGATAAGATATTACTTTATTGATCACCGGGGGGGGATTCAGTTGTTACAGCAACCCAGACACAAGTACAATCAAGAAGAAGTTCCAATAAGTAAAATGAAATAAAATAAAAATAAATTGAAAATAGATAAATAAAGATAAAATACATTTAGATATATATATACAATATTACAAATGGAATTTAGATTAAATAGCAGTTCAAGTGTTTTGCAAATGTAATTTTGTTTTATAAAATTTAAAAATGTTTTCCAAAATGTAAATATGTCTCCAACTTTTTTAAAGTGTTTCATCTTTTGTACATTTATTTTGTCCTTCAGGGCCACCGTAGTGTGCCTCAAAAATGAAAATAATTTCATAGCTATACTTTCATTGCCGGGGCAGCAAATGCTTCTCTGTGATAGTCTTTATAGCATCCAATTCCTCGACTCAAATATTAGTAACAGAGTAAGTGAGATTCTGTAGTCAGTGATTACTAACAGAGCACAGATCCCAGTGTTGTCAGCATGCAAGAACACAGTTATCTTCTTACCTGGTTCATCAGAGCCGTCCTCACAGTCGCAGTAGTCATCGTTCACCTGCTCGAAGGGGATCATTTTGGACCCATCGATGCAGAGAAAGGATCTCTTCTCCTTGTAGAAGCGCTTATCTGGTATGAAATACACACTGTTCACTGATACAAGCTGTTTACCTTTAACTACAGCTTAACATGTAGCCATAAAAAGTAGAACATTATCACATTAAAACCAAAGTGCTTCAGCCTTAAGAGATACTACTAGAACTATTCAAAATGTTTGTATGGTATTATTGTTACCATCTTGAAATGCCTTTTTTAGCTCTTCTACACAACCCACAGTGATGACAACCTCCTGAGGACTTTGTACAGTATATGTTGTCTGTGATAAAGTTGGCGTGTTGTTTACAGAACAGATCACCATGCAGTGTTTATACCTAAGTAGGATGAAGAGCTACTTAGCCTACAGCTAACTCGAAGGGGGACAGAGAACTTACAGGACGAGGATATTCCTCTTATTTTCCGCGACTCTGCGAAAGCACAGCAAAAGACAGCGAGGGTGATAATGTGGAGACGCATGTCACTGTGCAAAACTGTAAACTTGTGCCCTTCTGACTCACACACAACCCGCTCACAGCTGATTCAAACTCATGCTACTGCGTCTAACATTTCAAAAAGGATCTGTGCCTACTTCCTGAAACATGCGGTCACATGACGCTGCGAGGGCTTCCCATTGGTTCGTATTCGTGCCGCACGTGGTTCTTTGACCAATCAGGGGCAAGGGTAGCGCGCCAAGGAGGACCCGGAAGTCCAAATATTGACAGTCAAGACATGTTCATCGTACTGATATCCATGAATGGTTAAAGGTAAAAATTAAATCCATTCCAATTTCCTTTTCAATAAATGACATAACTTTCGGTTTGATATCAAAAAATAAAAGTGATTAATTCTGCTGTAACATATCCTGTGCCTCTCAAAATTCTTTATTTATAAAAACAGGACTATGAAATCTCCCCCCAAATTTGTTGTTTTTCTGAATGAATTCAAAATATACCTAAAATCACTGAAAATAAGGAAAGGACCAAAGATTATACACATATATATATATATAGATATAGATATAGATAGATAGATAGATAGATAGATAGATAGATAGATAGATAGATATAATTCCTCACTGAATTATGAAATGATTCCCTCTCCTTACTCAACTTATTTTATTATTTATTTTCTATCTATGTAAACTTTCTCATTTACCTTGAATGATTGTTTATATATGATGCTCCTTCCGAATGTACCCATTGTTTGTTATGTACATCTAAAATAAAGATGGATCCTTTTTTTTTTTTTTAAAGATATGTTCATTGTCTCACTCAAGACGTTGTGGACACTTTTTTAAATGAATTGCTCGTACTGTATGATGCGCCAGACTGTCCACAAACTGAACTAGAAATTGTGAGATCTCATTCCAATCTTCCTACCTATGCATACACATGCCACCAGGAATAAAAACCTAATTACTGGGAAAAAACAAAGGTTAAAATGTACCAGCTTTAGCATTGTATGCAAAGCACACCAGATATCTGTAATGACCTCGACAATGGGTTAAAAATGTCACAATCCATCTCCATCTTTTTAAAAAAAGCTAAAATTGCAACTTCTGGCAATGTATGATTAATTTACTGATCATATCAATGCACCCACTAATCTATGTATGTAACCACAACATTGGGACTGTCTGTTGTTTGTTTGTAGTCTGTTAGTATGTTGTTGTTGTATCTTCTCTGTTGCCACTTTATTTGTGGGAAATTGGGCCCCCTATTAAAAGCTTTAAATAGCTTCCTTGGGGTCACCCCTTTCCACACATCCAACCATTGTGAAAAAGTATACTGATTATATATAGATGTTCATTTGTGATGATGTGTGTGAACAAACTAAACTAAACTAAACTAAACTGAGCTAAACTAAACGAAACTGCTTCAAAGTTGTCGAAATCCTTAATAATTTAAGATTAACGTCTTTTATGTTTTTATCTTTTTGTAAGATGTAAGATGTATTATTTTACAATTTACAGTTTTCCTATTTACAACACGTTTGATTGGTGAGTGCATGTGTATCACTTCCTAATGTTCGGGACTGTTAATTATCATCACAGCAGATGGTATAGTATTGATTAATCAAGAGTTTTGGCATTACAATAGGCAAACAATAACATAGCACTCTTATTTCACTGGCATGATGTATGGATACACAATAATAAATGAAATATATATATATATAAAACCTGTTGCTTAATACTTTTTTACTGCTGGATGCTGTACGTTTAAGTGTTACTGATTACTCTAAAAAGATAGATAGATAGATAGATAGATAGATAGATAGATAGATAGATAGATAGATAGATAGATAGATAGATAGATAGATAGATAGATAGACAGGCAGACAGGCAGGCAGGCAGGCAGGCAGACAGGCAGACAGGCAGGAACATTTTTGAAAACTTTATTTATAATAACAAACTTTGTACATTTATACAGTATAAAAACAGTCAAGTATTTTTAGGAAACATTTTGTCAAATCAGTTCAGGCACTTTAATGGTACATTTCAGCAAAAATTGGAAAGCCAATTTCTAACAATATTTTAACGTGTCATGTCCTAATGTTTCGTTTGTCATTTTTCTGCGTTCAGTCGTGCGTAAAGGTTTGTACTGCACAGTGATTCCTTGCTTTGGAGGTAAGCAAGGTCCCTGATCATGCCTGGAAAGGAGTAGGAGTCCAGAGGTGGACGCAGTGGAAACACTGGCATCAGTCCTGATGTCATGTATGGTGACATAAAACCTGCCATGGCTCCGTTTGGAGAGGAATAGGCCATCCGCAGGGGGCTGACACCGAGGCGAGGCCCGAGTCCGTACATGTCTCCCCCTGCGGTCGTTGGAGGAAGGTGGAGCGGAGAGAATGCGGACTTGTTCCCGGGAGCCCCGAGCGCTCCAGAAAACCCAACAGAAGGCCTGGGAACATCAGAGTCAGTTCTGTTTTCTTTGGAGCTTAGTACAAGTTCAATTGACCTGACAATGTCTCCTTTACACGTTCTCACCATAGACTCTAAAGTGTCCCGCTTCTGGTGGGGGAATATCTTTGCCATGATGTCGGTGGGGTCCCGGTCCAGGATCGGGTAGTCTTTCGGTTTCTCCGACTCACTGCCTGACTCTGGATCGGAGGAGGAAAAGGACCTTTGCGGGCTATCTGTGTTATCAAACACTGGTGATGGACTCGCGCTGTCACCGTTTAATGAAGTGGCGTTGTCTCTGTTTGGAGACAGATCCTTCTTGTCGTTTGGTGAGTGTAGGCGTGCAGCGTGGGGGGCAAAGAGAGGTCGACCCATAAATCCGTTGTAAAAGTTATACTTGCTTAATTTGTCATCTGAAATGAGAAGAAAAGGAAAACAAGTGGTTTAAATCATTTTTACGCATGTGCGTAAAACTGCGGTCTCAAGTAATTCTATATATCGTGATTTGATGGCATGTCAGAGTAAATTCAAGTTGTAAATAATTATAGAAATGTACGATTGCATCCCGTTTTTGGACAGGGTAAAATAGATCATTACAGATTCACCAGTTTTGCGTTTTAACTTACCTTCTTTTTGGTTATCTGCTCCAAAAACATCAAAACTTGGAGCCACTGGAGTGTTGCTTGTTGCTGCAGGGCCTACAGGTGACCCTTGAGGAATCCCTGCCTCTGACCCGGGATACAAGAGCCGGAGGTCCCGGGCCTCGCTCTCCTCCTGTGCCTGCTGCCTCCTCAGCGCCACTTGCGCAGCCATCACGCGCTGCCTCTCCGCTATCAGGGTGCACTTTGCGCACACACAGTCTCTCCAGCGGCAGAAGCGCTTGTGGCCTTTGAGCGCGGATACTACTCCGTGATTTCTGCATCTGGCACACTTCGGTGTGCGCGGGTATCCCCTCTCCAGCGCGGGATTGCAAGCCCGAAGAAAGAGGGGCGGAGGGCGCAGGAGGGAAGGTGGTACCTGCAAGCCACTGAGCGGGTTGGCGGTGTGCCCAGGCATGCCGAGCGGTCTGATCCTGCTGTCCATTCCAGCAAAGTCTCGCAGTCCAATTCAGCTACTCAAGTAGTCATTCAATAGATGTGGCCTTCTCTGAGTGTCTGTCCTCTGAACTGACGCTAGCACCCTGTACCCGCGCGCTTTAAGTGTCTCCTCTCCAGGTGGTTTGACATGAAACACAACACCCTGGTCACACCCCTTTCCGCTCCAGCCTCTTAATACCCTATCATGTTTATTTGCATCCAGGGTGAATAGTGCGCTAATCTGATGCAACTGAGCCTATATGTGCATCTGTGGTTTAAGAGCAAGTAGTTCCCATCAGCACCAGATTTGAATTTAACTTGTCTTTGTAATTTAAGGAGAATTACAGTCAACACTGCATGTTTAAATCTGTAGAGATTTCCTCCGTTTAATGTGCCAAAACAGTGTGCTATGTCGAATCAGGTGTTAAACAGAAAGAAAAACATTTGGCCTCAGGTCAGACACATACAATGACCCCATTTAGTTGCTCTACCAAGCAATGAATATTCACTATAATGACGTTTTTTTAACACAACAATGGCCCTAATAGCCACAAAAGCAACAGGTAATTATCTACCTGGTTATTCTGTCAAACAAATTACCCCGACAAAAGACCCATCTGCCAACAAACACCCAGAAGATTGGTGGATAACTAATCACACCTTGTCACATGTTTCATTCATTTCTCTGCATTCAGACAGGATCCAGTTACACGCAGCAGATTGTCTTACTGTTATTAGATGGGAAACAGCTTAATGTGACAAACACAGCAGCAGTCACCAAGGGTTACAAATGACTACAACATTTTTTCTCAGCATTTGTGTATACTGTATGCTTGTCGATTCCTCTGCAGACACTAATAGTAACAAAGACGTAGACTATCTTCAATTTGAGACATTGCTTATTGCTTGTATTACTTAGACATCAGTGAAGCTCCACTCTCTACTATCTCTGAATAATGGATGTGGGTTTAAGAGGCAGTGAATGGAAGCATTCTACCCCCTTGTGGCTCTTCTTTTATCGGAATAATGATTCCCCGAAGGGCATCTTACGAGCAAGATCTGCTACAGCACAGTCCAGGAGGGTTGCTAACAGTATGATACCCAATGATGTGACACAGACATGGATATTATCAGTCATGAATATTATTGCTTACAGAAAGTGCAGAGTGGTGCGACTATAAAAGAAGATAACTGTTTGTGAAGGTTAAACTGACAATAGGAGGGCCCTTCTTAATTATTTTTTTACCTGCTATATCAGCCGTAATACATTTAAGTTGTAAAAAGTACAAATTCATGTACGATATCAAAGTTAAGGGTCTCATAAAGCATTCTCAAAAATCTTGTAATAAAAAACTTTTTATATTACAACTTTATTCTTATTAATGTGCAATTTCTATATCTTGAAATCTCATATTTTCAAGAAGCTCTACTATCTGAAAAATGTATCATTTGTACCCCGTTATCATTTAAATTGATCACTGAATGGATGAGTTAAAAGTGCTTTGCTAATCTTATCAAGGCTAGCAGTTAGCATACACATGCAATAAGCTGAATTGCCCCTCTTTGTTCCCAATACATTAGCATACTAAAACAACTGCGGCCATCAGTTAACAACTACAACTGGCAACAGGCCAACAGTGGACACTTAACAAGTGTAAACAAATGATGGTCATGTGACTTTATGGACTCCTAAAATTGGATCGTAGAATGAATCACAATATATCTCGAAGCACATTTATGCCCAACTTGAAACAGAATTTCTAAAAGTATATTAAAGTTCATTGGGGAAATTCAACTTAAAGTTTTTATTACATTTTAAAGCTCCTGAGAGGAACTTTCAGTTTGTGACGATTTTGGCACCCCCTGTGGACATAAGCAGTATATATTTGCTGATCTTGTCCCATACGTGCAGACCTAGTGATTTCTGATTTAAAATCCCCTCTTTTGTTGATTTTACAGGCAAACATATCACTGTGTAATTCTTTGCCAGGGATAAATAAAAAAAAAACAGGCTCTTTAAGAGGGTGCTGTTAGTCACCTCATCTGACACCTACCCCTCGGCAACAATTACAGGGGTTAAAATAACTAGATGGAAATGCTTTCTCTTCTCACTGATTGTCACATTTGCTTTTATAGGTCATTTAAACACATCATCATTAAGTTCAGTGTTTTCAAATCCAGCTTCTGAAATCTTATCACAAGAGCTTTAAATTATTTGCATTATGTCTAAAAGACCCTTTTTAACATAGTTAAAAGGCTGTTTGGATCCAATATACAGCATACCTGCATTTGTATAACCATGCATGTGCAAGAAGCAACCTCCAACTGTACCAAAGCTGAAAAATTGTGTGAAGGCATTTGTCGTAACAAAAGCATCCCGATAGTGACTCGTACAGAACACTGCTATTTGCAGAAAGATGGACCTCAAGTTATGGGATTAGGCAGATAGGGGTTGGTACAGATTCACTCCAGCTGTTCAGGACATGGAGATAATGTGAAATGCATCCATCAACAAAGAGGGCTAGAAACATAAATAAATCCCAGTGAAGTCAATGCTGTGGGGACGCACATGCAGCTTTTCTTTTTATCATTTCATCCACTGTGAAGTGGAATTTGGGGTTTGGATTTGTGGCTGGCAAGTTTATCCAAGCACATTAAGCTGCTCTCACCTGGCTGTTTTACACAGACCACTTAGGCGCATAATCAGGACAAGTTACAGCCTTTTTTTGCAGGATGCAGCATGCTGTTGAAAAGCCTGTGCAAATGCGTGTCGCAATATATTCAGCTCTCAAAAAGGCTCTGTTTCAGTGTTATTACTAATTACCCAGAGGTGGAAAATGTGACAAAAATAGATGTTTTGGAAAAGCATGAATAAATTGGATTATGGATAAAAGCTGTAATGTTATATTTACTCATTTAATGCCTCTTCTGTTTGTCTCTGGATCATAGGATTACTACAAGGCTAAACCAGGCTGGTTGTGTCTTTTAACCAGATCAGTTTCACCCTGTTACAAGGTTAATTTGCAACTGCCACTTTCTATGTAGGATTTTCCCCAAGCAAATCAGACCCCAGATCAGATCAGCTCCTTAAAAACACCATCTTATACCCGCGAGGACAGCAACACTGGAGGCAGTTATACCCCATTGTCTTAAACCATGGTATACTTACAATATAGTGACTAGTCAAGTATGTACACGGGGCACATAGGGTGCAAATAAGTATCGTGTGAATACTTATAATAATACATGTCTTTCCCTTTTAATATAAAGACAGAAAGCCAAAAAAAGAGATTGTTGTATTAAGGCAAAAGCAGATGATAAATGTGAGAGAGCTTATCTGTTTGAAGGCAAAGACAAGAATAATATTGTGTCATCAGCGTACAAAAACGTTTACAGTCTTATTTTGCGGCAGTTACCGTAAAATGTGGTGTATGAGACACACTTTCAATTCCTACTTTGTCCTAGAAAGAGTTAGCTGCATCTTTTACACCTGTGTGATCAGTAACTAGCATCCAATGCAGATAGAGGTATTGTACTGTGTTATGGTGTTTTACCCTGAAGATGGCACGCCAAGAAGTAAGCAACTGTTGTACTGTGCAAAGCATGCTGGCAAAGCAAGGCGAACCAGTCTAGTGACTCCGCTTTTTAACAGATTTTCTCACTGGTTAAGTCATATATGTGCATTAATTGAAAACAATTATATACCATTAAGTAAATAAACCTTGTGGGGAGTTGGCTTAATTGGAAAAAGATTCCTTAAGTTAAGACAGCAAGTGACCAGTGGAGATTGGTGGCTTAGGTCTAAGCAAATTAGTGACACGGGTGGGTCTTTATCTCACAAATATCAAATTTACCGTTGGCTAGGTAGCAGGATTGCAAATGCTACATGTTGACAAACAGGTACCCAGAAACTGCACATTATATTCTGTATTTTCTATACAATGCATTTGCATACATTGTAAATAGAAAAGGTCCCAGAATAGATCCCTGAGGTACTCCTTAGGGCGTTTTTCAACTGCAGGAACTTTACCCCGGAACTAGGGAATTACCCCTGAACTACATGTGTTTCGACTGGAGGAACCAAGGTCTAAATTTAGTTGAGGGGTAGATAATCTCCCCCCGGAAATGCACCTGCTTGGGGGGTAGTACTTTTCAAAGGTCCTGGGACTTTCGGTTGAACGTAACGTTATTTGTGGAGTTCACACAGTTGTTGAAACACAGAGGGAGTTCCGGGGAATGCATAGTTTAGTTTTTTATTAAGATTTCAAAATATTATTTAATACTTTTTTATTCCTCCATACATCACTGGACTGATTTGCACAATCTACCCGGGACTTCAGCCCACGGTCGAAACGCAGACAACAATGGGGGGCACAGGAACCTTTTAGTTCAGGGTAAAGTAGTTCTGGGGGCTAAAAGACCTCAGAACTCTTGGTTGAAATGCACCTTTAGTTAACCAACCTTGAAGGCAAGTTTTTGTCACGTGCAACTTTTGTTTGAGTTCTATCACATGAATCTTGTTTTCCCACCTATGAGCAATCTCATCCAGAGCAATCCATGACGATCCGCTAAATGACATACAACACTCAACCTGAGAGAAGCCGAAAGAGTGGGCTTTCCATTATTATCCTCTATCAGTTCAACAATTCTTTTTTTATCCCTGTGTGAATTGTAAAGTTTTAAAGTTTACACAAATGTTCTGTTTATAGTTTGAATTTTTTCCACATCACACCCAAGACAGTATGAAGGGATTATCAGACACAAGTGCATTAGAGTAGATATGGCCAGACAGTGTCTTAATTGTGTTCTTAGCAGATCTGCTCCTGTCAGATATGTTGTTTTAATCACAGCCATGTGCCTCGTAGGACAGGGCTTTATCAGAACAGCTTCTTATCTACAAGCAAGGTGGCGGCTAATCTACTCCCAAATCTCGCTAAACCTGATTATGTCTCCCACTGTCAGAGAGATGGAGGAGGAGGAGGTAGGGGGAGGAGGTTGGAGGAGGAAGCCCATCATTTAATACTAAATCATGGCTATTTGGGTTATCTTTTCTTTTATATCATCAAATAAAGCCAGGTTCCTTCAGATTATGAAGCTATTTAACACTGTTAATCTAAAGGAAATATATTCAAGCTGTAGCTGCAAGCCTTCTGAAGAGTGTAAATCTGATCATTTTATTGCTGCAAACTCTGATACACAGACGTTAAAGAATCATCTCTTGGTCTGACTTTGACTTGGCAACATTTCAGCACCTGAAGTTTCGAGACTTTTTGAAATCACAGCACTCCGGTTACAACAAAATTTCCCTCTCTTTCAGCATGCCAAGCGTCTTGACCTTTGTGTGTTTACTTTCTCATCCGTCACTTCACACCCTTGTCATTAAGTGCCACACAGTAGCCTCCACTTCAGCGCTGACAGGTGAATGGCCACCAGTGATGGCCGTCAGGTCGGTCCGGTTTGCTCCTGTTTGATCAACAAATTCAACCATCTAAAGTCCTCTACGTGGAGGCAGGTCTGTTTACTGTTGCACTTTCATATCACTTAAACTCTGCTGTATTGTAACAGCAGAGTTAGGGAGTAAACAGATTGCTCCATGTGATGTTTTAGGCCTCAGCGGGTTAAACTTTGCTTTTAGTGGAGCTTTCAAGATTGTTTCTGTTGTTTTTTATTTTGATGCCAGGGGATGTTGCTATGCTTTTGGACTTTTCTGTATTTGATTACAGTGCCTGGGGCAAGTTATGCCTTTTCCAAGCATCCTTCATGAATTTGGAGACATGTTAATGGAGAGTTATGCTCCATAATAAAGCTTATGTGACATCCAACAAGGTGACATGCAGTTAAAAATCTGGTTCTACTTTGTTTATTTCTATTTCAAGAAACTCAAAACTGTGTTAGTGTAGTTTTAATATTAATCTAATTTAAAATCAAAATTTTCTCATATGACAGTCAATATGATATCCTGAGGTAAGATGTACCATATTTTTTGTGTATAATCCCATACATGCCAAATTGGGACTCATCCCTGGTCTTGGAATATCAGCATTTAGTCATGTCCCAAATGCTTTTAGGAACTCACCAGTTTTTAACCCAGCTATTAGCAGTCAACTCAAATAGCTGCTAGCCTACTGTGACCAGGGCGGGCTGCCTTTATCTTACCAAGCAGCAGTGGTGCAAATCATACCGTTGATTTGTGCTTTTCCAGTCCAGTAAAAAAATCGACGTATTGGATTGCAACCCATGCTGAGACGAAGGGAAACATCCATATTCCACTTATACACTCATTCACACACCTGTGCATCTGGAAGCAAGGGACAATAGATCTTCCTTCTTTTCCTTGCCTCTTCCTTGGATTCAGTAATCTGATATCTTCTGCCATCTTCTTCTTTCCTTTTCAATATTCCTCCTTTTTCTCTCTCCCCCCTCCCCTCACACCTTTACTGGTGGTCTGAGTCTGGTAGGTATCCATCAGGGGCCCTCACTTAGCCCGGCAATGCCTCAGCGCCAGTGAACAATGGTGGGCCAATGACAGCAAAGTTTGCTCATGAGTGCTTGGTATAAATGTGTGTGTTTGTAGGTGGGTTGTATGTGTGTCTGTGTGCAGCCATGTGTACCTGTTTTAATCATGCATATTACATCTGCATCAACAAGGGGGTATCTATACGGAAATGCTGGTTGGCTTTTAGATGCAGGCTCATTGTGTGTTGTAGTGTGCATTTAAGTGTTTTCTGTGCTAATTATTATGTGTGTTTGTGTGTGTAGGGAACATTAGTAGCTTGAAAGGCTCTGGTCAGGTGCCACTGAATGCAACCTTCACTGTCCAAACAAGTTAGGATTGAACCCTGAGAGTTCCTCATTCTGCACTTTACACCCTGGCTACACTCTCTGTTTGTTTCCTGTCAAAGAATGGGCTTTTATTTAACGATACACTTGCAGCGAGAGCTTTTGCAGCTCAACAATGCATAACTTAGTGGCAGATGAGCACAACCCCCTGTGAGGGATTTGGAGAATCAGATTTCTGAGCGTATGTTCTTTCAGTAAAAATGTGAGCAAGGAAATTAATGTGCCAACAACGTGGGAAAAAGTTTGATGGTACTCAATAATAGCAACTTTATACTGATCTTTGAGTGAATTTGTCAGGAGTTATCTATTGAATATTTCAGATTAACGACTATTCTGTCATGCAAGAGAGCAAAAAGCACATCTATTAATCCAAAATGACAGCAAGATTCTCACCCTCTTCACTCTCATACTCAAATAAGCAAACAATCAGACCTCCAAGGGGTTGTTTACAGGGTCTTGAGTTAAAGGATCTGTTGTCGTCCTTGTGGCAAAAGGTTCTAGATTGCTTTTGTTTGCTGAAAAGATTTGCTCCTCCTGTGAGGGTCTTAAGATGTCCTTAAAATTCTCCTTAAACTGTTAAATCTG